>NW_007738170.1:10306-26803 GCF_000696425.1 Galeopterus variegatus
TGCTTGGTTCCCCTGGCAACCATCCCCATCCAGGATCCCACCAAGAGTCACCTCATGAGAAGAAAAGATGCTCCTACCACCCAGGAAATTCCAAGGGATTTAGGAGCTCTGGGTCTGACACTCCTATCATTCAAAAAATCTTTAAAGTCTCAGGAGCTTGTGCCAGGAACTGGGGTCAGAGACCAAATACTAGGAAATGACTCTCCTCATGCCCCTATCTACAGGGTGTTAGGAGCTCTGTGCCTGAACCTGGGGAAAGACACCAAATCTACATTTCTTATCATATCACAAATGTGCACCCACACGACACACACATTTGCTCCCGTGTGTGCACACAGGTGCATGTACACACATGCACATACACTTATTTGCATCTCAGTAGCTCGTGTGCTTCCTGAGGANGGATACTTTTCTGAATATATTCTAATATGTAAAATATTTTATATTAAAGATTAAGTGGAAGTATTGCTTAATATATGTATGTGTGCTGCATGTGTACATACATAATGTGTATACACATATACATACATATGTGTATTGCTATAATATACATGTATATTCATAAATATGTGTGTGTATATATATATTCATGCATATGTATACATATATGTATATACACACACACACAAGAAAACATGGAATTTATACAGTAAAATATGGCTTTGTTATTGTAAAGAAGTGAGCCTGTCTCAGGGTATGCCACATGTTCCAGGGGTTCATGGCACATTCACCAGCTAGCTCTATTGAGATGGTGACAAGCATTATATCTTAGACACAGGTGTCTCAACCTTATTATAATTGACATTTGGAACTGGATTATGACTCTGCTGCGTGAGCTGCCTTGTGCACTGTAGAACATGGAACAGCTTCCCTGGCCTCTGCCTGCTAGATGCCAGTAGTTGTGATAAAAAAAAAAGAGTCTCTAAACATTGCCCAGTGTCTACAGTGGGGTAAAAATTGTCCCTGCTTGAGAACCCCTGCCCTGTAGTGTCTGCTGATAGGTACAGGTTGTGGACCTGGACCTTGTTCTGAGATATTACTGAGCTGTATGTATTCCACATCCCACACCCTTTCCTTGAGGTGCTCAGGTTCTATGGAATGTAGATTCTCTTAAGGTCACAGAGTATAGATCAGCCCAGCAGGAAGGTCTCTAAAACATATTTCTAGGCACATATTTCTGTGCTTTTGGGGTCATTCATGAAGTCTGTATGCAATCCCACTTCCTGGGGGGATTCCTCTATGTTTTCTTTGAGGAGCTTTATTGTTTCAGGATACATATTTAATTCTTTAATTTATTTTGGGTTTATTTTGATATATGGTGAGAGGTACGGGTCTAGTTTAATTCTCCTGCATATATATATCCAGTTTTCCCAGCATCATTTGTTGAAGAGGCAGTGTCTTCCCCAGTGTGTAGACTTGGTGCCTTTGTCAAAAATTAGGTAGCTGTAAGTGTATGGGTTGATTTCTGGATTCTATTCCATTTATCCATGTATCTGTTTTTATGCTGGTACCATGATGTTTTGGTTATTATAGCTTTGTAGTATAGCTTTAAGTCAGGTAGTGCTATACCTCCATCTTTATTTGTTTTGCTCAGGATTGCTTTGGCTATTTGTGGTCTTTTGTTATTCCATATAAATGTTAGGATAGTTTTTTCCATTTCTGAGAAAAATGTCATTGGAATTTTGATGGGGATTGCATTGAATCTGTAGATCACTTTGGGTAATATGGACATTTTCACAATGTTAATTCTTCCAATCCAAGAGCATGGGATGTCTTTCGATCTTCTTGTGTCCTCCTTAATTTCTCTCAACAGTGATTTGTATTGTCATTGTAGAGATTTTTCACATCCCAGGTTAACTTTATTCCTAAATATTTTATTTTTTTGGTGGGTATTGTAAATGGGCTAGCTTTCTTGATTTCTTTTTCTGGATGTTCACTGTTTTTGTGTGTTGATTTTGTATCCAGAAATTTTGCTGAAATCATTTATCAACCCTAAGAGTTTTTTTTTATAGAGGCTTTAGACTGTTTGGTTTATAGGATCATATCATCTGCAGACAGGGACAGTTTGTCTTCATCTTTTCCAGTCTGGATGTCCTTTATTTCCTTCTCTTTTCTGATTGCTCTGGCTAGTACCTCCAACACTATGTTAAATAGAAGAGGTGAGAGTGGGCATCCTTGTCTAGTTTCTGTTCTCACGGGAAAAGCTGGAAACTTTTCCACATTCAGGATGATATTGGCAGTGGGCTTATCATATATGGCTTTAATTATGCTGAGATACTTTCCATCTATAACCAACATGTACAGAGTCTATCATGAATGAGTGCTAAATTTTGTCAAATGCTTTTTCAGCGTCTATACAGATGATCATTTGGTTTTTGTCTTTGATTTTATTGTTGTGGTGCATTGCATTTATTGATTTGGCATATGTTGAACCAGTCTTGCATCCCTGGGCTGAATCCCACTTGATCTTGGTGTATAATTTTGTGTATGTGTTGCTGTATTCTGTTAGCTAGTGTTTTATTGAGGATTTTTGCATCTATATTCATCAAGGATATTGGCCTGTAGTTTTCTTTTTTTGTCGTATCTTTACCTGGTTTTGGTATCAGGGTGATGTTTGCTTCATAGACTGAGTTTGGGAGAATTGCCTCTGTTTCAATCCTTTAGAATAGTTTGTAGAGAATTGGTGTCAATTCCTCTTTGAATGTTTGGTAGAATTCTGCTGTGAACCCATCTGGTCCTGGGCTTTTCTTTGTTGGGAGCCTTCTGATCAGAGCTTCAATCTCTTTAATTTTTATTGGTCTGTTCAGATTTTCTAAAGCATCTTGGCTCAGCTTTGGTAGTTTGTGTGTGTCCAGAAATTTATCCCTTTCCTCCAGATTTTCAAATTTGTTGGCATATAGTTGTTTATAGTAGTCTTGAGTGATTCCTTATATTTCAGAGGTATTCGTTGTAATATCACCTTTTTCATTTCTAATTTTTGTTATTTGGCATTATTTTCATTAGTTTGAATAAATTTTTTGATTTCCTGTTTGATTTCTTCTTTGACCCATATGTTATTAAGTAGAATGCTAGTTAATTTCCCTGTGTTTGTATAGTTTCCAGAATTTCATTTCTTATTGATTTCTAATTTTAATCCATTGTGATCTGAAAAAATACATGGGATAATTCCAATATTTTGAATTTGTTGAGACTTGATTTGTGACCTGACTTGTGGTCTATCCTGGAGAATGTTTTCTATGCTGACGAGAAGAATGAATATTCTGAGGTTGTTGAATGGAATGTTCTGTATATATCTGTCAAGTCCAATTGGTCTAAAGTGTTGTTTAGATCTTGTGTGTCTCTTGATTTTTTGCCTAGATGATCTGTCCAATGTTGAGAGTGGGGTGTTCAGGCCCCCTGCTGTTATGGTATTAGTGTCTATCTCATTTTTTTTAATGTCTAATAGTGTTTGCTTTTAAAATATGGCTGCTCTGATGTTGGGTGTGTATACATTTATGATTTTGATCTTCTTGATGGATAGATCCTTTTATCAGTATATAGTGGCTTTCTTTATCTCTTTTAATGAATTTGGTTTAAAGTCTATCTTATCTGATATAAGAATAGCTACTCCAGCTCATTTTTCACTTCTATTTGCATGGTATATCTTTTTCCATCCTTTCACTCTCAGTCTATGTGTGTCTTTACAGGTGAGGTTAATCTCTTGATGGCAGCCTATTGTTAGGTCCATCTTTCTGATCCAGTCAATCAGTCTGTGTCTTTTGATTGGGGAATTTATTCATACTTTCTTGGTTTTTCATATTTCTGGTATCTTTCTTTTGGTGGTTAGTCATCGTGGCAGGGGGTTTCATGGTCCATTTGATACACTCTGGCGTCTGGCCCAGATCATGCAGGGACTGCCAATTTGGCATGGCTACCTCAGGGCCTGTGGGCAGGTTGCTTTCTGGTCTCTGGGTGGTGGGGAATCACCTTGACTGGGGGTCCCATGGTGCAGCAACTGTCTGTTCCAGCAGGGCTACCTTGAGGACTCTGGGTGCAGTGGCTGTCAGACCTCTCTCGGTGGCAGGGACTCACCCAGGGTGCAGGTCCTGCAGTGCAGTGCCTGCTGGTTCTGGCACAGTTGGCTCAGGGTCTGTGGTCTTGGGAACTCTCTCCTTATTTTTTTTAGTTGGGAACTTTCTCCAATTTTTTTTAATTGTACATATTTAGGGGGTAAAGAGTTATGTTTCAATACAAGTATACACTGTGGGATGATCAGACAAGCTAGTTAGTGTATCCACCACTGTAAACACTTATTTTCTTGTGATGGGAAATTTTGAACTCCTCTCTTCTAGTCGTTTGAAAATATACAATAAATTATTGTTAATTATAGACATGTAGCACTGTCATTGAATACTAGAACTTATTCTTCTGATCTAGCTTTAATTCTGTATATGTTAAGCAGCCTCTTCTTATCCTCCCCTTCCTTTCCCATCCTCTAGTAACCTCAATTCTACTTTCTACTTCTAGGAGCTCACTTTCTTCAGCTGCCATATATGAGTGAACATGTAGTATTTATCTTTCTGTGCCTGACTTATTTCACTTAACATAATTACCTCTAGCCTCATCCACATTGCCATCTGATATGTTTTCTATAAAGATTCAGCAAGAAAATATATGTAAAACACACTTCACTGAATGGGTGCTCAAAAGATGCAGCTGTCTTTGCTGCACATGAAACTATCTCCTTCATTGTTTTTCAATAACAGTGCTAACATTGATGCATCTCTGCATGCAAAAAATGGCTGGACCTGTAATTCTTGTTAGGTTCTTAAACTCAGGTGTTTTAATGTAAGAGTACTCTTTTGGCCTTCTGTAATCATCCAGGTCATGGGTCTACCCATTCCTACTGTGTCTTCTTATCCTGAGCCTTAGGGCCACTTGTCTGTGGTAAATTGCTCTATGAGGATGAGATATTATAAAGGAAAATATTTGCCCACCTAGGTATAGATCTGATCTTTTCCGAGATTACACGTAACTACATGTTGAAGTGATAATATTTTATATATATTTGGTTAGATAAAATAAATTACTTACATTAATTCCACCTGTTTCTTTTTAACTTTTTAAATTTGGCTACTAGCAAACTTAAAATGATTTATGTAGATTGCATTATATTTCTACGAGAAAGAGCTGATCTGTAGATTTAATACAATCACAATCAAATTACAAGATTCTTTTTTAGGTGGAAATTAGCAACCTGATTATAAAATTTGAATGGAAAAATGCAAACAACCTATAATAATTATAATGCTGTGAAAGAAAAAATCCACAACTTAGAGTACTCATGCTACCAGATTTTAAGAGGTGCTGTAAGGCTACAGAAAGTGTGACACCATGAGTCTAGACATAATGAGCAAGTGAACAGAAAAGAGGGTTAAAATATACATCTATTTGTATATTCGGTCACGTTATGCTTGGCAAAGGCTGCAGTGTGGTTTAAGATGGAATAGCATGTTTTCTCAATGAATGACATCAGACCAAAGGGTTAAGGTAGCAAAAAATGAAATCCAAATCCTTTCTCACACTATACAAAATTTTTTATTTTATTAAGTTTATTAATTTTAAATAATTTTTTAAAATTGACAAGCAAAAATTGTATATATTTATGATGTACAACATGTTTTTTTGATACATGACCTCGTGAAGATGAGAAAATTAAGGACAACGACCCTATAAATGTCTCCTGTAAGGTGCACAAGCTTTTCATTGGTCTGCAGAGAGTAGGAATTCTCACTTGTTCATTTGACAAGTGATCGGTGAAACCTATGTGCTAGTTCCTTGGATGCGAACTTGGGTCCCAGAGACAAAGCAGACTCTGCCCTGCTCCCAGAAACTCCCAGTCCAGGGATAAGAACCCAGTGGAGAACATGTAGGGTAATAAGTACATAGTCATGGTAGCATGTGAAACTGTAGGCAAACAAAGAGGCACCTTACCTAAACCATGAGGTCAGAAAATGTTTATTTCAAAGAGGAAGAAACTCCATTGAGATCTTCAAAATATACAGAAACGTTCCTGATGACAGAAAGCTGAAAAATAGCTTTCAGGGGAGATGGAATAGCAGGTTGTCGCTTCAAGCAAGTCAAGAAAGTACAGCCAGTGAGGTTGCAGAGTTGGCAGGGGTCAAGTGAAATAGAAAATTGGAGGCTAAGCAAAGGAGTTTGTTTTCTCTCCAGCAGGCAATGGGGGCAATAGAAACTTGTAAGCAAGGATTCATGTAGACTCATGTTTTGATAAGAGGGATGACCCTGAAGATGAAGATTTAACTTCTTCAGATTCTAGCTGTTGTTGCATTGCAGCTGTCAAGCTGGGTTTGGAAAGGATCTATGGTGTGCATGGAAGACCTTCTCGAGGTCTTTCTATGTGTTCTCATGGGATAGGAGATGACACTTGATTTGGGTTCAGGATTTTGCGAGTTCCACATACATACTAGTATCTGTTGAAGGTTCCTTGGGCCTCCGGGAAGTGGGAGTGATTTTTTTGCGTGTGAAAATCCAATGATCCAACTGTGCATATGTCACCTCCTGTGGGTCTTCTCCTTTAGGGTCCTGGATAAAGGGAAATGTTGAGTGAGGGCATGTGCATACACTCCTGGAGACTCATCAGGAATAATGTTATTGAAGAGGGTGGGCTGTCGAAGACCTACCTCCCTTTTCACTGTTCTGTTCACCTCAGGTTCCTGGCCCACCATAGCAGCATCTATAGGAAATAGAAATCATTAAAACACCTAGGAAGGAACTTTGGGATTCTTATTTCATATACAGATATGAACACTGGAGATGTGGTGCGTGGTTGAGATTACTCAGCTGCCCAACAGCAGAGTCACATATTCCATTTGTCTAAGTATAAGAACCCAGCCCATTAATCATTCGAACTTCCATCCCATTGGTTCTCTTTCCTCCTTTCTCCCTTTCATAGAACCTTTTGATATCAGAGGCTGCACTGGTTGCGAGTATACAGTGAAGAATTAGTCAATGATCTGTGAGCTGAGGGAAGGGGCAGGGACTCTGGTGTTACCTCTAGGAAGCCCTAACTCTGTGGCTCCTGCCTTGGGCCAGGCATCTCCTGCAAATGGACAACACACACCAGCTAACTCCCATCCTGACCCCATATGCCCAGATGGCACTGGACTCCTCTTCCTGAGACTTACTCTTTTTGGCAGGACACCAGCGACGAATGAGGAAGAAAAGGAGGATGGCAAGGAGGATGGTGACCACTGAGGGTCCAATCAGAACATGCAGGGAGCTGGAGTTATCTGAAGGAAGATATTAATCCAATAAGAAGCAAGTCATAGCAGCTCCCCGTTGTGGATTGCCTCCCACTTACTGATCACCAGATAATTGCATATGATGTCTCTTTAGGACAAGTGCCTGGATGGCAAGTGGCACAACCGTCCCATCTTTCTCACTTGTAGTTCTAATAGTAACTGCAGGACGTGCTGGGAACACAACATCTTGAGATAAAGAGGAACTGTGTGGAGTACCCCGGCTCTGTTCCTGTCCTTCCTAGAACAGGATGTTTTGCAATGCTTTTAGCCCAGTGATTACTGTCACTCCAGGGTATAAAACCCAGGGCAGGCTGCTTTTTGGGTTCCCTCAGCTGCAGAGCAAGTGGGGAGACTCCATCCTTCCTGGGGAGCTTTCCTGAGCCGTGGGTGACTTTCTCATCCCTAAGCTTCTGTTTTCTCTTGCTTGTTATTTGTGAATGGTAAACCTGCTTCACGTAACTTTTTGTGTGAGTGTTCTCTCTCACTAGGCTCTGGCAGCTGACAGAAATCAGCACACCCAAAGGTGTAGCGTGTGAATCGTTTAGAGACTTCCCCTGGGATTGATACCAGCGCACAAAAAATCTGCTTCACAATCTCGACATCCACAGCACCCTGGAATCAAAAAAATTAATGTCTCCAATAAAAGGAAAAAAGTGTAATCAAGATCAAAAGAAGAGAAGTGGACTTGTCTGTGTCCTATGCCCAGGAAATGATGATGAGGCATGTGAACTGAGGGCTGCAGAATGTGCTGTGTTCCTTTTTGTTGTCTCATGTGGCACCTGTTAGGTTTATGCTTTTTCTGGGAGGCACAGGGAAAAGACCATCCCCTGCATCAGCTATTGCTGAACATATGTTGTTGTTGCCTGGCCCCAACACAACTTGTCCTTCTGTGAATGAGGATGAAAGTCGACTAGCAGATAGTGCTGTGTCTGGTCTCTGAGTTCAAGATCCGAACTCGCTCAATAGAATACTGGTGTTCGCCTCCCAGGGATCTGTCTGTATCTGCATATGTGATTTACAGTAGGGGTGAGGGAGACCCGGAAGGGGAGAGCGCGGAGCAAAGATTACGCCGCTGCGCGATTGACTTGTAAAGATCATGTTACGTGAAGAAGAAGCCTGGAAGAGGAGGAAGAGGAAAGGAAAGGAGTCAGGTGTGGCTCTTACTCAGGGAGGCTTGACTTTCAGGGATGTGGCCATAGAATTCTCTCAGGAGGAGTGGAAATGCCTGGACCCTGCTCAGCGGACTTTGTACAGGGACGTGATGTTGGAGAACTACAGGAACCTGTTCTCCCTGGGAATCTCTCATTTTGACCTGAGTCTCATCTCTATGTTGGAGCAAGGGAAAGAGCCCTGGACTGTGGAGAGCCAAGTGATGATAGCAAGAAAACCCAATGGACGAGAATGGATCAAAGGTGTGAACACAGGAACAATTTGGCGGCATTTTGATTGGCGAAGGCATGCATGTGTTCCTGTAAGAAATTAGAGAAACACCGAAAGAGGCAGGGACCAAGAAGAAGGATAAGTCCCATCATGGTCAGGGGTCCGACGTGTTTTGTCCTGAAGTCCTCCCCCATCACTATACCCTAGATTTCTCTCCAAAGTGTGTCATCAAGGAATTATCACAAAAAAGGAAAAGGAATACAAGACAGGTATTTCACACAGTGACATTGGAAAGATGAACACGATGACAGAGAAGATTTTGCAAGTCATAGAGTTCATTCTAGAGAGAAACTGTACAAATGTCGTGAATGTGGTAAGGTCTTTCATCATGCTTCAAGCCTCTCAAAGCATTACAAAATTCATACTGGAGAGAAACCTTACAAGTGTAAGGAGTGCGGCAAAGCCTTTAGAGCACACTCAAGCATAACTGCCCATTGGCTAATCCATACTGGAGAAAAACCTTACAAATGTAGGAATGTGGCAAGGTCTTCAGTTCAAAGTCAAACCTTGCAACTCATTGGAGAATTCATACTGGAGAGAAACCTTACAAATGTAATGAATGTGGCAAGGTATTTCATAAGGATTCACACCTTGCAAATCATCGGAGAATTCATACCGGAGAGAAACCTTACAAATGTAATGAATGTGGCAGGGTCTTCAGTCAAAGTTCACACCTTTCAAGTCATCATAGAATCCATACTGGAGAAAAACCTTACAAATGTAATGAATGTGGCAGGGTCTTCAGTCAAAGTTCACACCTTTCAAGTCATCATAGAATCCATACTGGAGAAAAACCTTACAAATGTAATGAATGTGGCAAGGTCTTCAGTCAAAAGTCTCACCTTGCAACTCATCAGAGAATTCATACTGGAGAGAAACCTTACAAATGCAATGAATGTGGCAAGGTCTTCACTCGAAGATCACACCTTGCAAGTCATTGGAGAATTCATTCTGGTGGGAAGCTTTACACATGTAATATGTGACAGTGTTTTCAAGTACAATTCACTCCTCTCACAACATAAGAGAATTCATTCTTTAGATTATCCTTAAAAGTGATTGGCAGATTCTTCATAATGAGTTCAAGCATTAGAGATCAGAGAGTTTATACTAAAGAAAAATCATAAAACATTATGTGGCTTCATTCAGGTTTCACAACTCACTAGACAATAAAATATACATTCTTGATAGTACCACAAAAACATAATGAGCATGCTGAGGCTGCTACCAAAGGACCAAAATTGTAGAACATCAGAGGTTTTATGCAAGGCATAACACACTCTCTAGTTCTCCAAAATTAACCTTTAATATATACTGCAAGATAATTAAAAGTAAAAAAAAAAATTAAAAGTCATGATATATATCAAGGTACCAGGACATTTGGGAATGGCCAGTTACCTTGAGGTTTTAAAATATTTTATTATTTGGGGTTTCTTGAATAGGCTACTATTTATGAGTTTCAACCTGCACTTTGAAATGTGTTGGTATTATGCATCCTTACACACCTTTAATGGTGGTACATGGGCAAGAATCAATAGGATGAAAGGGCCTACTTTATTAGGTGAAGGTCATTATTATCTAAGTTCATTGAAGAGACAGGTCTGTGCTTTCTAAAAGTAAATAATGTCTGAATGAAAGAGCATAGAGGTGGGACAGAAAATCATGTAAATCTTTGATGTCAGTCATAACGTTTATTGTGTTCAGAGAAGGGGACTTTGAATAATCGGAAAGAGAAGCTCTTATCAACTCACCATAAAATATAGCAGCACTAAACCTTAGGAACCTGGGACTTTTATGGGATACAAGTTATATTTTGTTATAGACTGAATATGTGGTAGAAAGAATCCAAGGGAGATGGTGGCTTCTTTATTCATTAACGGACAATAGCTGTTGCATACTAGAGTGGTGAAACATTCATCTTATGCTCAAAATTGAAGGGAGAACAATTACCATGGAGAGCTTAATCAAAAGAACTAGAATAGCAGGTTCTAGAATAGGATTCACATTTAACTGTTGGCAATACATTTTTCTACTGTTTTATTCACAATGTATGATATATCTAATGTTTTAGTTAATAAATTTGTTTTTATAGTTATGAATGAATCATATTCTTTCTACCAACATTTCATCCCCCCTGGTAGGATACTTAATAAGAGACAGTAACAATGAACCATTAGACTCTTAATGGTGAAGGACTTATAACAATTTTTTTTCTTGGTGGAGTCAAACATATAATTTTTGGGATATACATACTCATGCAGAGCACTTGAGTTATTTTCTTCACACTCCGCACTAGAATACTTATGAGGGTATTATGAAAATCCAATAACAGAGTAACTTTGGACTCTTACTCCCTACAACCTGCATTGTTGTTGGTGAATATGCAATTTGTTATTGTATTTCTACATGCCTCTTTTGTGTGCCAAATAATACCCATGGCGTACACCTTGATTTACATGTGAGGTAGATACAAATATAGTAAGAAAATGCAAAATGCTATGAAATACTAAAAACGTCAGGGGAAAGAATAAAATTAGCACTATCTGAAAAAAAAAATAAATAAAGTAGGGGTGAGGGGAATGGAGGAGGACCAGTTTTATACCATGTCTTCAACACTTTCTCTACTCTAGTACCTATGTATGTTGGTGAGGAGGGAGTGCTTTCACGTTTTTTTGGTGTCTGGCTGGTAAAAATACTTTTTTCTTTTCTTTTGTCTGCTTGTGTTATTTCAAAGTCTGTGTTCAAGATCAGATCTTGGTCTTGCAACACTGTGCTCCAACCAAGTGAGTTAAGTGACCAGCCCAGGCTTTCACATTTTCAAACTGTTCTCATGCTTACACAAAGTCTAAAAGGGAGGTGCTTTTAGCCTGATTTATTGTGGATAAGATAGAGGATCAAAGAGGTAATCATACAAAGTAGAATAATGATGATTTTAATTTGAGTGCCCTTGTCATTCTGGTATTTTACACCACAGTTGTGTGCATTTTCATCCCCTTCCCCCAACCCCACATTTTTTTCTCTCCTGGGAAGAATAAATTTGATGTAGTGAAAGTGAGTCTCAGAAGGAAATTAATAAAGCCAAGATCAAGCAACTAGCAAAAGTCAGATCCAACAGGACTTCTCTCCAAATGGTTCTACCTTGCGAATGTGTATCTATCTACTTCATTCATTAGTTTCTAAGTCACCACCATTTTTACCAGGAGAATGCAACTGTGTCTCCCTGGTTTCCTGGCTCACAGTTATGTGCCTGAGAATCCTATACTTTCACATCAGTCATTATTAATCATATATTGATTCCTGAGATGAATTCCAATAACAGTTAACACAAAACATTAATTCCCTGTTCTTACGTAATCCTCATATATTCTAGGTCCTCTCCATCTCTCTACATTTATCTCACAATTCTCTCCATCTCATTCACAACATTTCAGGCATAGACTCTTTCTTGAAAGTAAGATTATTCTCACCTTAGTAGCTTCATGGCTTATAGCTCTGTCTGGGATATTATTTTGCCAATCTTCCAAGGGTTGAATCCATTTTGTCATTAAGATCACAGCTTAAATATTGACTGATCAGTGAGAGATTTTGTACCACTCACTTTAAATTGTCCATTAAACATTACCTATCAGCTACCTGTATTTAAAATATCATGTATAACTGCTTCGTAATTAATTATTCATTCATTCATCCATTGGTGCATGAATTTTCTGCTCTCCCACTTAAGTGTGCAGTGATATCAGCTTCCCAAGCGCAGAGGCCAGATTTATCTTATTCACTATTTGTGGTTGGAAGATGAATGCCCACCACTAAAGATGACCATTGCCAAAATCCCATAACCTGTGATTATGTTATATTACATGGCAGGGAGAAATTAAAGTTGCAGAGGAAATTAAGGTTGGTAATAAGTTGGCTTTAAAATAGGAGAGATTACCCTGGATTATCTGGTGGGTCCGATGTAATCACAGGAGTTCTTAAGAGAGAAGGAGGGAGCCAGGAGACGAGTGAGGGAGAAATGATAAGAAGGAAACAGGGTCAGAGTGATGCAATGTTAGAAAAAATGGACCAACCATGGTTGGTTTTGAAGATAACAGAAGGGAGCATGAGCAAAGAAACATGGGAGCCTCTAGAAGCTGCAAAAAGGAAGGAAGTTGATTCTCTCCCAGAACCTTCGGAACGAATGCAGCCTTGCTGCCACCTCTTTTTAAGCCCGGTGAGGCCCATTTCAGATTTCTGACTATAGAACTGTAAGATAATCTTAAAAACTTGCTGTTTTAATTTACTGAGCTTGGGGAAATCTATCATAGCAGCAATAAGGAAAAAATACACACAGCATTTCCAGCGTATTGAACAGTGCCTGAATGAATAAATTAAGGAAGGTGTCGTAAGTGTGGCAGAACTCAGTCCTCTCTTACTGCAGGGCTTTTGCTTTTCTGACTGCACCAGGGTTGCGTCTTGACAGACACGAACTCATTCTCTGGCAGATGGAATTTTTAAGAAGAACTCCCCACCAGTTGCTTTTTTCCCCTCCCCTCTCTCAAGCTCCCATGATCTCTTCTACATGAGGAATAGGGATAGAATGAAGACCACATTTTTCCTGTCAGGAAGGCTGTCAGGGTGACTCTAATCCTTCCTGCTTGGAGGAGGTCTTTGCTGCAGAAAATTAGAGATTAAGTGTCCCTACGGAGCCCCATGTTGACCCCAAATCCCATGAGCTGTTGTAGCATCAATGATCAGAGAGCAGATCAGAGAGGAAAGACAAGTCCCAAATCACAGTGCTGGGAGGTGGCTGAACTAACACTCAAATCCAAGGCTCCTGTCTCCCCCGGTTTTCACAAGCAGAGATAAGAGAGATCCTTCACTCACCATTTTTGGAGCTTGACTCTGTGGGTGAAGGGCAACAGCTTGAAGAGTTTCCTAGAACACAGGACAGGAGAGAGGTGAGGAAGGAAGGCTGCCTGCCTTCCACCCTATTGAAATGCCTTGGAGGTTGATCTGTGGCCAACACTCTGTCATCTAACACTGAGCCCTGCGATCCTGGGATCTCCTTCCCGACAACCCTTGGAGGAGATGACTCCCCTCCTGAGACTTCAAGGTATAAAGAGGAAATGGGAGTTAGGGTGATGAAGATGCTGGTGATGAAATCTCTCCATGGTGAGAGGTCAGGAGAGGCTTCTGGGAAATGGAAAATGGTGAGGGGCAGACACAACGTCTGATTCCCCAACATGAGCCCAGTGTCACCTCCTCTGGGCCTGTCCTGACTCTGCCTGTCATAGACTCCCCAATGTGATCCTCCACACAAAATATGAAGGAGAGTTTTAGAAGTACCCGGTCTACCATCCTATGTATTTTGATATCTCCTCTCATACTCTTTCTTTTCTTCTCTCTCTCTTTCTCTAGGCTTCTTTCCTTCATCAGCAGAATGTTCTTGAGATATGGCTTTAGGATTTAGACTGAGTTACAAGACATAGAACAGGTACAGGGCTCCTCACCTGTGATAGAAAGGTGCGTTGGGTCACTTGGGGCTGACCACAGATAGGAGGAGCCACTGAAAGACCCGTAGCATCTATAGGTCCCACAGTGAGTTGTGGTCATGGGGCCCATAGCGAAGTCAGCCTGGAATGTACCATTGCGGCTCCACACTGCAGGGCGCCTGCGTTCAGGGGCCTCCCCATCCCCGGATAGATGGTACATGTCAAAAGAGCTCTTAGAGCCACAGGACAAGGTCACATTCTCTCCTGACATAACCATGGGTCCTGGTTGGGCTGAGAGAGAAGGCTTCTCATATAGACCTGCAAGAAGAAGAGGCTCTTTAGTTGGAGAGACTCTTCCTTACCTCAGTGTCCTTCACTCCTGACCTGAGAATTTGTTCTTCATGCTCCCTTGACTTAGAGCTCTCTCTCTCTCCCTCCCCCTTCTTTCTCTCCCCCTGCCCCATCCGTGTCTATTTTCCTCCTTCTTTGTACTTTCTCCATCTCTTGCTCTTTGTCTCTTTAGGTCTTTTCCCTGCCCAGGTTTCTTTTATTTATTTATTTTGTATTTTTTTTACTCTCTTTGCTTCTTGGATTGGTCGATCTGTCTGTCTTCCTTATTCTTTCATCCCGAGTCTCTCAGTCTCTGTCTTGTCCCTATCTTTCTGTGTGTCCGTCTCTCTCTTATCTGTCTCATCTCTGTCTATCTATCATCTACCTACTTCCCTCTATCTCTATGTCTTTCTCTGCTTCTCTGACTCTCTAGTTCTCTTTTGGAATCTTGGCCATCCATCCACACGTCTATCTTGCTCTATCTTTGTGTGCCTCATTAGGGACTTTGACTTTTAGGGCTTTTCTCTGCACCCTCTCCACTTCTTTATCCCCATTTTCTTTAATTTCTTTTTCTTTCTCTTTATGTGTCTCTGAGTCTCTCTCTTTCTCAATTCCCTTCTCTTGGCTCATTCTGTCTGTCTATCTCTCTCTGTGTGTGTGCCTGCGATTCCATTTGTATTTCACTGATATTGTTTGATCTCTGATTTTCTCTGTGGGCTTTTGTCTTCAGTAATCCTGTAATACCTGGGGTTACTTTGGAACATGGGTTGAGAAACCAGTTTGGGGACCTAGAAAACACACAGCATATGGGGCTGGTGTTTGGCTGCTTTACCTGGAACCATGATATGCAGGGACAAATTATGACTCAACCACATGGAAGGGAGAGGTGTCAGAATAAACCTGGCATCTGTGGCTGCCACATGGGCTGAGGCCACAGGGCCCAACTTAGGTCAGATATGTGGTGTGTCTTTGGGTCCTCCTGGTGGTGAAGAGAGTATGGAGGCAAAATGGCAACCAAACTTCTAAACTGTCCCCGGTCTCTGAACAAAGACCAGGGTGAAAGGGCACACTCTCTCTCTGCCACGTGTACATCTGTCTGTACCTCACCCTTTGCTGTGTATCTCATATGACTCCTGTCTCTGCCCCTGTATCTGTCCTTTATGTTATAACAAGTGGTCTGTACTTGTTTCTCATCTTTCTTTGCCTCTGTTGGTGTAGCTCTAACCAAGTCTGGATCCCCACACTCATCTTCCTCATCATGACCTGGGGCTTCCACATCCTTGAACATCCAGCCTGTATCCCGAAGAGAATGAAGGGCAGGTTTGGGTACCCTCACCTGTGATCACAATGTCCAGAGGGTCACTGGGGGCTGACCACTCATAGGGGGAGTGACTGACAGAACCATAACATCTGTAGGTCCCTGCATGAGCAGATGTCACTGGATTCATGGAGAAGTTGGCTTGGGAGCTCCCATGATGGAGTTCCCCAGCAAGGTGCAAAGTGTTCTCAGTTGCCCCTGATCTGTGCTGAACCAGAATGAACTTCTCAAATACCATCTCTGAGAAGCATTGCAGGGTCAAGTTCCCTCCTGATTTCACCAGGGTACCCAGCTGGGCCAAGAGAGAAGGTTTTCTGTAGACTCCTAGGAACAAAGAGATCGCAAGTTTAGAAGGACTCACCCTTCCTCATCCCATTCCATGGGAAGCGAAATGTGTGAGGGTTCCTCTTGTGGGGTGGATGTCCCCCCAAAGCTCACTGACTCTACAACCCCACAGTGACAGTGTTGAGAGGGTGGGAAATCCTATTATGGTAATCGAAAGGTGGATCCTTGAAGAGATGATTGGCTTGTGAAGATCACACTCTAGTAAGTGGATTAATCCATTCGTGGTTTAATGGTGGTCATGGGCATACTTTTGAGGGCTTTAAGAGGGAAGCCAGTGGGAGGTTAGCTCTTT
>NW_007738170.1:27030-28527 GCF_000696425.1 Galeopterus variegatus
ACTGACAGAACCATAACAGTTGTAGGTCCCTGCATGAGCAGATGTCACTGGATTCATGGAGAAGTTGGCTTGGGAGCTCCCATGATGGAGTTCCCCAGCAAGGTACAAAGTGTTCTCAGTTGCCCCTGATCTGTGCTGAACCAGAATGAACTTCTCAAATACCATCTCTGAGAAGCATTGCAGGGTCAAGTTCCCTCCTGATTTCACCAGGGTACCCAGCTGGGCCAAGAGAGAAGGTTTTCTGTAGACTCCTAGGAACAAAGAGATCGCAAGTTTAGAAGGACTCACCCTTCCTCATCCCATTCCATGGGAAGCGAAATGTGTGAGGGTTCCTCTTGTGGGGTGGATGTCCCCCCAAAGCTCACTGACTCTACAACCCCACAGTGACAGTGTTGAGAGGGTGGGAAATCCTATTATGGTAATTGAAAGGTGGATCCTTGAAGAGATGATTGGCTTGTGAAGATCACACTCTAGTATGTGGATTAATCCATTCGTGGTTTAATGGTGGTCATGGGCATACTTTTGAGGGCTTTAAGAGGGAAGCCAGTGGGAGGTTAGCTCTTTCTTGCTTCTGCTTTTCTCACAAGCTGATGTCATTCATCTCTAAAGTCACCACCAAAGAAAGCCCTCGCCAGATATTTTCCTGGCTAGCAATAAATATTGTTTCTTTACAAAATACCCAGTTTCAGGTATTTCTGTTATAAACAACAGAAATGGACTAGAACAGTGGACAGTGCCCCCTTCCCCCCGTGTCTGTCTTTCTCTTTCTTCTCTCTGTCTCCATGTCCTTTTCTGTGTCTACGTCCCCCTCTGTCTAGGTCCCCCAGTTGTCTCTCTGCTTTCCTTTTCTCTGTTTCTCTGTCTCTAGAAGCACCAGACTCCATTCCCCCTGGGCTGGTCCTTGGCAGCTTGGCTGCTGTATCTGTTTCCCACAGATTTCTTTCCTGCTTTCTATGGTGGGGGTGGAGGAGGAACCACTACAGGCTGCAACTCCAGGCTCTCTTATCATCCAGCTCATGCTTTTACGGACAAAGTGGAATCCCTGGCAGGAGATAAGAATGAGTCAGCGAGGTGAAGGTCATTATTATCTAAGTTCATTGAAGAGACAGGTCTGTGCTTTCTAAAAGTAAATAATGTCTGAATGAAAGAGCATAGAGGTGGGACAGAAAATCATGTAAATCTTTGATGTCAGTCATAACGTTTATTGTGTTCAGAGAAGGGGACTTTGAATAATCGGAAAGAGAAGCTCTTATCAACTCACCATAAAATATAGCAGCACTAAACCTTAGGAGACTGGGACTTTTATGGGATACAAGTTATATTTTGTTATAGACTGAATATGTGGCAGAAAGAATCCGAGGGAGATGGTGGCTTCTTTATTCATTAATGGACAATAGCTGTTGCATACTAAAGAGTGGTGAAACATTCATCTTATGCTCAAAATTGAAGGGAGAACAGTTACCGTGGAGAGCTTAATCAAAAGAACTAGAATAGCAG
>NW_007738170.1:28537-37873 GCF_000696425.1 Galeopterus variegatus
TCTGCTTTCCTTTTCTCTGTTTCTCTGTCTCTAGAAGCACCAGACTCCATTCCCCCTGGGCTGGTCCTTGGCCGCTTGGCTGCTGTATCTGTTTCCCACAGATTTCTTTCCTGCTTTCTATGGTGGGGGTGGAGGAGGAACCACTACAGGCTGCAACTCCAGGCTCTCTTATCATCCAGCTCATGCTTTTACGGACAAAGTGGAATCCCTGGCAGGAGATAAGAATGAGTCAGTAAGGCAGGGAACACAGCACTTTTCCATGTCCACCCAATCTGTTCCTGGAGGGAGGGTTTCCTGCCATATCTGGGCCTTCTCCATGGTCCCAGCATCCAAGTCTGGCTCTAAGAGCATAGATTTCCCTCAGCCTGGTGATGGCATCAGCATTTAGCCATTAGTGTTCTCTGGGTTTCTTCATTTCCTCTTGTTTGGCTTCTTAATTTGTCCTTGACCAAAGTACCTTTATTGGTTTCCTGTTGCTGCTGTAACAAATTCCATGCAAACTTGGTGCTTAAAAAGAAAACAAGTTTTTTATCTTACAGTTCTGGAGGTCAGAAGACTGAAATACGTCTCACTGGTATAAATTAAGGTGTCTGTAGAGCTGCATTCCTTCTGGAAGCTCTAGGGGTGGGTCCATTTATTTTCCTTTTCCAGCCTCAACAGGCCACCTGCATTCCTTGGTACAGGGACCCTCCTCCATTTTCAAAGCCAGGAATGGCTGGTAGAGTCTCTCTCTTGCTGTATTACTACGACCCTCACTCTCCTGCTTCCTCTTTTCCCTTTCAAAGATCTTTGTGATTCCAGCAAGCCCATCTGGACAGTCAAGGTAGTTTTCTCATCTCAGGGTTAACTGATTAACAACCAGTCTCCATCTAAATCCTGCTTTCCCCTTTGCCACATGACCTCAACATTCATGGGCTCCAGTGATTAGAATGTGGACAACATTGGGGAACAATTATTCTCACTACTGTAGTACCCAATTCCCTACACTGACTCCTGTTTTATCTGAAACAATGGAGCAGTACCTACTGTTCTTATTGGACCCTGACTCATACTCCTGTCAGAAAACTCTGGAATTAGAAAGTTTGTGACAATGAATAGCCACTTTAGATATGAGCTCTCTTACCTGTGACCGTGATTACCAGGGGATCACTGGGTGCTAACAACGAATTAGGGTAGTGAGTATGAAGATAACATCTGTAGGTTCCCCCATGCGCTGGGGTCACTGGGTGTATGAGAAACGTTTTCCGGAATGTTTTGTCCTGGAGCCCAGGGATGTGACCCCCATCTTCTTTATACAGCCTAAATCTGAGAAACTGAAGACTAGAGTCACACTGAATAACCACACGGCTTCCTTGAGGAACCACAGAGCTTGGCCAGGCAGACAGGGAGGGCTTGGTGTGACCACCTGGAATAGAAGGAGGCACAGTCTTAGAGAGAAATATGTGAGCAGTCCCCTCCCTGTGCTTGGAGGCTTTTCCTCCTTTCAATGTTATTTTTTTTTTTTTTGACTGGTAAGGCGATCACAGCCCTCGGCACTGTGTGGTCTGCACCACACTCAGCCAGTGAGCGCACTGGCCATCCGTATATAAGGATCCGAACCCGAGGCCTTGGCACTACCATCGCTGCAATATCCTGAGTGAGCCATGTGGCCGGCCCCTCCTTTCAATGTTTTAAGGCACATTTCCATAATGAGGGTGCCCAGCACTACATGAAGGCACCTACCACCAAATAGACATGGAAGTTTTTCCTATGACAAATGTCAACTCAAAACTTTGAGCAAGTACTGAATAAGGGACTCTTACTAGATTTTGATGATGCAAAATTAATTACATAAAGCAATACAAAGTAGACACAGAATAGAGGGCAAGATGTATGTGCAGGAGAGTGATGTCACCAAGATGGCAAAATAGATGATCTTGGCATGGCTTTCCCTATCAATATGTCAGCTCACAACTATTAAAACACAAAAACTGTCATCTGCAAATACTAGAACTTGGGGCAAGAGGCAGTGAGACCTGCTGAGTCCATGAAGGCATGAAAAGCCTAGGCAAGCAGTAGGAGGGACCATCCCTATGAGTCCCAGCTCCAGTTATTCCCTGGGCAAGCATGGAACAGCACATGGAGCAGCTACCTGGAGACAGCAAAACCACCACAACACCCTTTGCATGAAGCATTTTAAAGTCTGCAATGGAGAAAGATGCTGTGACTGCTCGCAAAAACAAACAAACAAACAAACAAACAAAAAAACCATTTTAGAGTGCATTATCCCATTTGCCAGGTGAACAAAGATGCTTGCAAGCTTTCCTGACACACACATAAAAGAAAGGGGCTGCAGATGATGGAAGGAAGAATTCACCCAAAGGCCACTGAGTCTTTGCAAGAGACTCATGCAGGCCCTGTCCTACAGGAAACGTTTGCAGTGATGGATGGGGTGGGCTGATCCAGCAGGGGTGCACTGGGGAACAGCATAAGCAGCTGATCTGCCTTTCAGTCAGCAGGGTGCCACAGAGTCGAGACTGATCAGTGAGACAGAAGTGCAGGGGGCACAGTTTGCAGGAAAGGGTAAGTACTGGGCCAGAACATTCACATAGCTCAGTTGCATCTATAGGGACCCCACATGACCGAGAAGTGACTAAAATGCTGACAATTAAAATCCATCAGCACAATAAGTTTTCCCCCATCTGTGAAAGAACAGTAAGCCAACAATTTAGCTTGGTACAGCATCCAAGTTCTGGTCCCTGCAGAACATTTCCCCCAATCTCGGAATTAACCATAGTACAGTAGATTAATTCCAGAGCAGTGCTTCAGTGTTGTTGGTGGTTATTAATTTACCAGAGAATAAAACAAAACAAAACAAAACAAAATCAGAGGCCAACAGAGACAAATTTCAGATATTGAGTGGTAAAGATCTAATGGCACCAAAGGGCCCCTATAAAATGTGGAAGAGGTAGCTGTCTCCTCAGATGTACAGGCATCAACATAAAGACATAAAGGTCGAGAAAGGACAGAGAAATATGACACCACCAGAGGAAACCAACAAAGTGACAGCAAAGGACCCAGAAGAATAGCAGATTTATGAAATGTCTTACAGAGAATTCAGAATGATCCTCTGAAAGATGTTCAGGGAGTCACAAGAAAATACAGATGAAAAACTAAATTGTATTAGGATAACAATCTAGGAGCAGAACAAGAAACTTAGAAAAAGAAATTGAATGAATTAGAAAAAAGGAATTTTGGAAATAAAGAATACATTATTGTATTAGTCCATTTTTGTTGCTTATCACAAAGCACACTGAACTGGGTGATTTATAAAGAGAAACAAAATTTGTTGCTTACTGTTTCTGAGGCTGGGAACTCCAAACTCCATCAGGTGGTGGTAACAGTGACCCACGGGTCTCACATTGCAAGATGGTGGAAGCAGAGAGAGCAGGAATAGAGATAGACTCTCCTCTTCTTTTAAAGCCCTCAGAACCATGCCTTTGACCACCATTTTTAATCCATTCACTACTGCATGACCCTACAATCTGATTACCTCTTCAAGGCTCCACCTTTCAATGACCAAAATAGGATTTCCCACCATCTTAGTCACAGTGGGGGCTAAGGTTTTAACACATAAAACTTGGGGGACACAATTCCAACTTCAGGGAGTTTTGGGAAGATGTAATTTAATCCACTACATTCCACCCCTGGCTTCCCCAAATTCATGTCCTTTTCACATGCAAATGGATTCATTTTATCCCCAAAGTCTTAACTTGTTTCAACTCAAGAGACCAAAGTTCAAAGTCCCATCTGTGAAATCAATACAAATTATCTGCTTCCAATATACAATGGTGGGACAAACATAGGGTATATATTCCCATTCCAAAAGGGAGAAATATGCCAAAAGAAAGGTGTAACAGGTTCCAGACGAGTCCAAGACGCAGCAGGGCAAGCATTAAATCTTAAAGCTTGTGAATCAGGCCATGATTCCATGTTCAATGTCCTCTCCATGCTGATGTGGAGGTTGGGTACCCAAGTCCTTGGGCAACTCTGCTCTTATGTCTTTCCTGGTCTCAAGCCATGCTTCAGCTCTCACAGGCTGGCATTGCAAAGTGACAGCAATGGACCCAGAAGAATAGCAGATTTATGAAATGTCTGACAGAGAATTCAGAATAATCCTCTGAAAGATGTTCAAGGAGTCACAAGAAAATACAGATGAAAAATTAAATTGTATTAGGATAACAATCTAGGAGCAGAACAAGAAACTTAGAAAAAGAAATAGAATGAATTAAAAAAACAGAAAATTTGGAAATAAAGAATACATTATCTAATCCTGGCAGAAATCTCCAACAGCAGACTTGATCAAACAAAGAAAAGAATCAGTAAGCTCAAAGGCAGAATACATGAAATTATTCAATCAGAAGAGCAACAGGAAAAAAGAATAAGAAAAAATGAAACAGAATTGCAGCAAATATGGGACTTCCTCAAGCAAAATAACCTCCTCAAAATTGCTGTAGTAGAAGAAGATGAAAAAAGAGGAGACTTAGAATGCATATTTAAGGAAGTAATGGCCACAAATTTCCCATGTATGAAGAAAAATGACAGCATTCAGGTACAGAAAGCTCAGAAGTCACACATCAAATTCAGTACAAAGAACACCCCAAGTACATAATAATCAAATTATCAAAAACTAAAGGGAAAGGGGCCGGCCCGGTGGCGCACTGCTACAGTGCGCCGCTTGGGAAGCGCGGCAGCGCTCCCTTCGAGGGTTTGAATCCCACATACAGACTGGCCGCTCACTGGCTGAGCGGGGTGCGGGTGCGGCACCGAGGGTTGCGATCCCGTTGCCGGTCCCGGTCCGGTACGTGCGTGATGCTGAGGGTTGCGATCCGTTTCCGGTCACAAAAAAAGACAAAAAAAAAAAAAAAAAAAAAAAAGGAAAGGAAAAAAAAAAAAAAAAAAAAAAAAGGAATACCAAAAACAGGGAAAGAAAGAATACCGAAGACAGTAAGAGAAAAGGAACACATAACATTCAACGGAACCCCAATAACTCTCTCAACAAATTTCTTAGCAGAAACCCTATAGGCCAGGAGAGAGTGCCATGATATATTCAAAGAATTGAAGAAAAAAACTGTCAACCAAGAATTCTGTATCTAGCAAAGCTAACTTTCAGTAAAAAGGAGAAATAAGGTCTTTCCCAGATGAACAAAAGCTAAGAAAATTCATCAACACTACACCTGCCTTACAAGAAATGCTAAAGGGAGCACTTCAGGTTGAAAGAAGGTGATGCTCAAGTGTAACAAGAAATATTGGAAGGTAAAAAACTCACTGGTAATGTAAATACACAGACATTTGCAGAATACTCCAATGTTTTAAGGGCAGTGAATAAACCACTTATATCCTTACTATATGACTAAAGGGCAAATTCAACCAGATAAGAACAAAGTCAACAACATTAAAAGACATAACTCAAAACAACAAAATGTCAAGAAGTGTGTGTGTGTGTGTGCGTGTGCATGTGTGTGTGTGTGTGTGTGTGCGTGTGTGTGTGTGTGAATGATGTCAAAATGTAGAGTTGGGCTTGATATTTTCCATTTTCTTAGTGATCAAAGCAAAGTTATTAGTCTAAAATAACCTGTTATAACTATAACATTTTTTTTAAGTCTCATGGTAATTATAACACAAAAACCTATAATGGGGATAATAAAAATAAATAGTGAGAAATCAAAACATACCCCTAGAGAAAACCACTTAATCACAGAGAAAGACAGTAAGACCTGCAAAAAGGAAAAAAGCATCTATAAAACAGCCAGAAACAAAGTAAAAAGAAGGCAGTAACAAGAACTTACAATAATACAAAAACTTGTCAGTAATAACTCTAAATGTAAATGAATTAAATCCTCCAATTGAAAGACAAAGAGTGGCTGAATGGATTATAAAACAAGACCGAAAGTATGCTGCCTACAAGAAGCTCACTTCACCTATAAGGACATACATTGACCAAAAATGAAGAGATGGAAAAAGATATTTCATATAAGTGTAACTAAAAAAGAATGGGAGTAACTATATTTACATCAGATAGAAATAATAGACTTCACACCAAGGGAAGTAAAAAAAAAAAAAAGATACAGAAGTTTATCATATAGTGATAAAGGGACCAATTGAATAGGAGGATATAACAATTCTAAGTATATATTCATCCAGCTCCAGAGCACCCAGATATATAAAGCTCCTGCATCAAAGGACAGATCATCCAGACAGCAAAGTAACAAAGAAACATCAGAATTAAGTTCCACTCTAGACTAATTAGATTTTGTTGGGCGTCTCTGGCAGTTGCATGGGACCCCAACAGGTTTTTCCTTTCCCTAGAGTGTTGGGGCCAAAGGGATTGCCCTTTTCTCCCCTCCAGGACACGGGGCAAAAAGAGACTCCAAGAGATGGGTGAGCACGCCACTGCTCTCCCAGATAGGGAACAAACACACACGCACGAAACGGGGGTTCTCTCAGGCAGTTCCGTTTATTGTAACACAAAAGATCATATTTATATGCTTAGCAGGTAGGGATTTCCAAGCTTAGGCCAATCCTTGAAAATGTCAAATGTGCACGTGCCTTGCCTCTCTATGCTTAGCTCTCCCCCTTAACTTCCCTTGGGTGTCACCTTTTATTTGTTTAGGCCATCTGTTGTTTTTTCTTAGAAAATGGGCATGGTCCCATAGTTCCCCCTTTTTGTTTTAATAGAAGCCTTGTGTGGTTGTGTCTGTCTTAGGTTGCCCCCCCCCCCCATTAGGGGATCTTACCTGTCGTTGACTGTCCAACCAAGCTGAGGCTGAAAGAACCTTTACTGGTCTTGTGTGGTTGTGTCTGTCTTAGGTTGTCACCCCCCCATGGGGGATCCTACCCGTCATTGACTATCCAACCACGCTGAGGCCAAACAGGAGATTACACCTTGGTGTTAATTTTTTTGAAGGGCCAAATTGACCCAAGGGTCTTGGGGGTGTTGTTCATTAGCTACCTTATCCACCACCTGGGTGAGCATGGTGAGGGAACCTAGGTTGTGCCTTATAAGGGCCATTAGCCGACCCACATGCATGGAGGGCCTGTTAAGTGGAGAGCCAAGGGAAGTTCTAAACCAGCCTTCAAACCAGCTGGAATTGGCCTCTCTTTTCCTCCTACGTTTTTCTAATCCTTCTCTTAATTTATCCAAAGAATCTTTAACAACACCAGAACGGTCTGCGTAAAAACATCATTCTTCTTTGAGGGCTGCACATAACCCTCCTTGTTGCAGAAACAGCAAGTCCAAGCCCCTTCTGTTCATGTTTGGTTAGCTGGAGTGTGTGGAGAAGAGGGTGGACTTGCTTCACCAATCATGGAGAAGACCCCTAGCAGAAGATAAGCTTGCTTCATTGTGGACTTTCCTGGAAAACATAAGAAAGGTTTTCCTCAGGGTCATTATCACCTTGGGCAGTGGGTGAGAGCTTGAGATTTCTGGCTGGCACCCATATAGGGTTGGGCTCGTTAAAAGGAAAAATACATCTAAATCCTCTGCCCATAGTTAAGAATGGGTCGGGGCCTCTCCATTGTCCTGAAAGGGGATCTTTCCATTGCACCTGAATGGCAGGACATGGGGATTGGTTTGACCAGTGTTTTTGGAAAGCAGTTATTGGCTCATGTTTTGGAAAATTTAAAATATTTAAGGTAAATAATGCCATTTCTAACTGTTCGTGGGGGCTAATAATTCCCCCTTCTTGTTTTAAAAGTTGGTTCTTTAGATTCTGATGGTGACGTTCTATTATGGCTTGTCCCTGAGGATTGTAAGGGATGCCAGTGGAGTGGCATATGTTCCAAGTGGATAAAAAATCTTGGAAGGCATTGCTAACAAAGCAAGGGCCATTATCTGTTTTAAGTTGACTGGGGAGGCCGAGTGTGGCAAAACATTGTAGTAAATGATTTTGTGCATGTTTAGCCTTCTCCCCAGTGTGGGCTGTAGCCCAACAGGCATGAGAATAAGTGTCAATAGACATGAAAATATATTTTAATTTTCCAAATGCTGGAAAATTAGTGACATCAGTTTGCCATAAAACATTAGACTTGAGCCCCCTAGGGTTTAAACCAGGGGTTGTAAAGGTGCTACCTGTAAATACGGGATGCAAGATTTACAGGTATGAACAATTCTTTTTAACTGTGAAACTGGGATTTGTAGGAATTGGGCTTGAAGCTCTCTCCAGTTTACATGAGTTAAGGTATGAAAATCAGATACACACTGTGTGGTAACAAATTCATGGGGTCTGGAACTACTTTAAAGCCATCATAATTGCCAATAATTCTTTATATTGTGCAAGGTTGAAAACTCTTTTTTGGTGGGGGGTTATGTTGAAATATTTGAGGCTGATAAATTATAATTGTAGTTCCTGCTTTACCCCCATCTGTGAATATATTATATCCATCGGTTAAAGGATGGTTGGAAAACAAATGTGGTGCCACCCAATTTAACTGGTTGAATGATGATATCCACTTGTGAGCTCCATAATGGCAGTCTATAAGGCACAAAAACCCTTCTAATGCCAGTGCCAGTTGACCATAGTTTCTGTTAAGCCATGTAAAGTCAGACAGTCGGAGACGCCCAATAAGATCTTACAAAGACTTGTACAACATTTCATCCAACAACTGCAGAATACACATTTTTCTTAGTAGTATATGAAACATTCTCTAGAATAGACCATATGTTAGGTCACAAACCAAGTCTCAACAAATTTAAAAAGTGAAATTATATCAACTATTTTGCTAGTCCACAATAAAATAAAAGTAGAAACCATGAACCAAAGGGACACAGCAACTGTACAAATACATGGAAATTAAATAACACGCTCCTAAACAATGAATGGGTCACATATTAGGTCACAAACCAAGTCTCAAAAAATTCAAAAAAATTGGAATTATCCCACGTATTTTCTCAGACCACAATGGATTAAAACTAGAAATCAATAACAAACGAAACTCTGGAAACTATACAAACACATGGAAATTAAACAGCATTCTACTTAATGACATATGGATCCAAGAAGAAATCAAGTAGGAAATCAAAAAATTTATTAAAACTAATGAAAATAATGATACATCATACCAAAACCTGTTGGATACTGCAAAAGCAGTTTTAAGGTGGAAATTTATTGCATTAAATGCTCACCTCAGAAGAATGGAAAGATGGCAAGTGAACAACCTAATACTCCACCTTAAAGAACTAGAAAAACAAGAACAATCCAAACCTAAAGTTAGCAGACAGAGAGAAATCATTGAGATCAGAGCAGAACTTAATGAAATTGAAACCCAAAAAACAATACAAAAGATCAATGAATCAAA
>NW_007738170.1:37897-39277 GCF_000696425.1 Galeopterus variegatus
ATCAACGAATCCAAAAGTTGGTTTTTTGAAAAGATAAATAAAATCGACAAACCACTAGCACAGCTAACAAAAAAAAAGAAGAAGATTCAAATAACAAAAATTAGAAGTGAAAAAGGCGATATTACAACTGATTCATCTGAAATACAAGGAACCATTCAAGACTACTATAAATAACTATATGCCAACAAATTTGAAAATCTGGAGGAAATGGACAGATTTCTGCACACACACAATCTCCCAAAACTGAAAGATGAAGATGTAGAAAATTTGAACAGACCAATTACAAAAAAGGAGATTGAAGCTGTTATCAGAAGGCTCCCAACGAAGAAAAGCCCAGGACCAGATGGATTCACAGCAGAATTTTACCAAACATTCAAAGAGGAATTGACACCGATTCTTTACAAACTATTCCAAAGGATTGAATCAGATGCAAATCTCCCAAACCCATTCTATGAAGCAAACATCATCCTGATACCAAAACCAGGTAAAGATATAACCAAAAAAGAAAACTACATGCTGATATACTTGATGAACATAGATGCAAAAATCCTCACTAAAATACTAGCAAACAGATTACAGCAACACATACATAAAATTATTCACCACGATCAAGTGGGATTCATCCCAGGGATGCAAGGTTGGTTCAACATAATTAAAGCCATATATGACAAACCCACTGCCAATATCATCCTGAATGGGGAAAAGCTGAAAGCTTTTCCGTTAAGAACAGGAACTAGACAAGGATGCCCACTCTCACCACTCCTATTCAACATAGTATTGGAAGTACTAGCCAGAGCAATCAGAGAAGAGAAGGAAATAAAGGGCATCCAGATTGGAAAAGAAGAAGTCAAGCTGTCCCTGTTTGCAGATGACATGATCCTATATATCGAACAGCCTAAAGCCTTTACAAAAAAAGTTTTGCAGTTGATAAATGATTTCAGCGCAGTAGCAGGATAGAAAATCAATACACAAAAATCAGTAGCATTTCTTATCTCCAATAGTGAACATGCAGAAAGAGAAATCAAGAAAGCCTGCCCATTTACAATAGCCACCCCCCCAAATTAAATACTTATGAATTGAGTTAACCAAGGATGTGAAAAATCTCTATAATGAGAACTACAAACCACTACTGAGAGAAATTAGAGAGGATACAAGAAGATGGAAAGATATCCCATGCTCTTGGATTGGAAGAATCAACATAGTGAAAATGGCCATACTACCCAAAGTGATATACAAATTCAATGCAATCCCCATCAAAATTCCAAAGACATTTTTCTTAGAAGTGGAAAGAACTATCCAGACTTTTATATGGAATAACAAAAGACCACGCATAGCCAAAGAAATTCTGAGCAAATAAAATATAAAGCTGGAGGCATAACT
>NW_007738170.1:40233-41661 GCF_000696425.1 Galeopterus variegatus
GGGATGGCTAAAATCCAAAAGACTCTCAACGATAAATGCTGGCGAGGTTGCGGAGAAAAAGGAACTCTCATACATTGTTGGTGGGACGGGAATATGGTGCAGCCTCTACGGAAAATGGTTTGGAGGTTCATCAAACAATTGCAGATAGATCTGCCATATGACCCAGCTATCCCACTGCTGGGAATATATCCAGAGCAATGGAAATCATCAAGTCAAAGGTATACCTGTTCCCCAATGTTCATTGCAGCACTCTTTAGGGTCAAAGAAGAAATCAAAAAAGAAATAAATAAATTCCTGGAGACAAATGAAAATGAAAACACAGCACAGCAGAAATTATGGGATAGATCAAAAGCAGTACTAAGAGGGAAAATTATAGCAATAAATGCTTCCATCAAAAAAGAAGAATGTCTTCAAATAAACAACATAATCTTACAATTTAAGGAAATAGAAAAACAAAAACAAAACAAACTCAAAACTAGTAGAGGAAGAGAAATATAATAAGATCAGAGCAGATATAAATAAATTAAAGATTAAAAAACCAATATAAACATTGATAAAACATAAAAAAAAAATTTTTTTTGTCTTTTTTTTTTTTTTTCCGTGTCCAGCAACGGATCGCAACCCTCAGTGTCGCCCCCATACCGGACCGGGACCAGCAGCGGGATCGCAACCCTCGGTGTTGCACCCATGCCTCGCTCAGCTAGTGAGCGGGAACCGGTCTGTATGTGGGATCCGAACCCTTGGCGGGAGCGCAACCGCGCTTCCCAAGTGGCGCACTAGCGCAGTGCGCCACCGGGCCGGCCCCAAACATAAAAATTTTTTAAAGATAAAATCAGTGAATCTTTATCTTGACTAATAAAAAAAAGAAAAAATACTTTAAAAAATATCAGGAATAAATAAGGAGACATTAAAGAGGTATCACAAAAATACACAGAATCATAAGAGACTATTACAGACAACTATATGTTAACAAACTGGAAAACTTAAAAGGATGGGTAAATTCCTGGACACATACAACTTAGCAAGGTTGAATTATGAAGAATTAGAAAATCTAAACAGACCAGTAATGGGTAGTGAGATAGAAACAGTAAAAAAAGTCTCCCAACGTGGAAAACACAGGGCCAGGTAGTTTTACTGCCAAATTCTATAACACATTTAAGAAGAACTAACGTCAATTCTTCTTAAACTGTTCCAAGAAACTGAAGATGAGAGAATACTTCCAAATTCAATCTATGAGGCCACCATCACCCTCACAGCAAAGCTGGGAAAAGATACAAGAAGAAAAACAAAAACAAAAACAAAAACAAAACTACAGACTGATAGCCCTACTGAACACAGATGTGAAAAGCCTCAACAAAATACTAGGGATCAGAGTCTGACAACACGTTCAAAGATGGGATGCGAGAATGGTTGAACATATGCATATCA
>NW_007738170.1:43386-46390 GCF_000696425.1 Galeopterus variegatus
GCAAAGGCAACTAAAGCAAAAATATACAAAAGGGACTACATCAAACTAAACAGCTTCTGCAGAGCACGGAACACAATCAATAAAGTGGAGTTATAACCTACAGAATGGAAGAAAATGTTTGCAAACTACACATCAGACAAGGGGCTTACATAAGGAACTCAAAGAACTCAACAGCAAAAAACCAAATAACCCAATTTAAAAAGGGGGAAAGGAGTTGAATACACTTTTCTTGAAAAAAGACAATCAAAGGACCAATAGGCAGAAGAAAAAATGCTGAACATCACTAATCATCAGGGAAATGCAAATTAAAACCACAATGAGATATCATCTTACTCCANAGAAACTGAAGATGAGAGAATACTTCCAAATTCAATCTATGAGGCCACCATCACCCTCACAGCAAAGCTGGGAAAAGATACAAGAAGAAAAACAAAAACAAAAACAAAAACAAAACTACAGACTGATAGCCCTACTGAACACAGATGTGAAAAGCCTCAACAAAATACTAGGGATCAGAGTCTGACAACACGTTCAAAGATGGGATGCGAGAATGGTTGAACATATGCATATCAATAAGTGTGATACACCACATCTATAGAATAAAGGAAAATAACATGGTCATTTCAATAGATGCAGAAAAAGTATTTGATAAAATCAAACACCCCTTTATGATAAAAAAAAAAAACACTAAAAAAATTAGGTATAGAAGGAATGTTCCTCCACACAAGGAAGGCCATATACAATGAACCCACAGCTAATATACTGAATAAAAAAAAATTGAAGTTTTTTTCTCTATGATCTGGAACAAGACAAGGATACCCACTTTCCCCACTCTTACTCAAAATAGTGATGGAGGATCAAGTCAGCACAATAAGGCAAGAGAAAGCAATAAAGAGCATCCAAATTGGAAAGGAGGAAGTCAAGCTATTCCCGTTTGGAGATGACATGCTCCTATACACTGAAAACCCTAAAGACTCCATCAAAAAATTACTAGAACTGATACATGAGTTCAGTAAAGTGGCAGGACACAAAATCAACAAACAAAAAATCAATAGTGTTCCTATAAACCATTAGTGAGATATCTGAAAACAAAATGAAGAACGTAATACTATTTACAATAGGTACCAAAAATAGAGAGTATCTAAAAGTGAAATTAACCAAAAGATGAAAGACCTGTTCAACAAAAACTATAAAACATTGGTGAAAGAAACTGAAGAATACAGAAATAAATGGAAAGACATCCCCTATTCATGCATTGGAAGAATTAAAATAATCAAGATGTTCATATTACTCAGAGCAATCTCCAGACACAATGCAATCCCTATTAAAATACCAATAATATTCTTCACAGAAATTGTAAAAAGCAATCTCAAAATTTGTATGGGACCACAAAAGACCACATATGGCCAAAGTTAGTTTAAATAAATAGAATAAAATTGAAGGCATTGTCCTACCTGACTTCAAAGTATACTATAAAGCAATAGTAAACAAAACAGCATGGTACTGGCATAAAAACAGAAAAATTGAACAATGGAACAGAATAGAGAGCCGAAAAATAAACCCACACATTGACACCCAACTGATTTTTTGACGAAGTTGTCAAAAATATACACTGAGGAAAGAACAGCTTCTTTGATAAATGGTGCTGTGAAAACTGGATATCCACTTGCAGAAAATTGAAACTAGACCCCTCTCTCTCACCATACACAAAAACCAACTCAAAATGAATTAAAGATCCAATCTTAATACCTGAAACTATGAAACGACTAGAGGAAAACAGATGGGAAACAGTACACAAAATAGGAATAGGCAGCATGTTTTTGAAAATGACTACAAAGGCAAAGGCAACTAAAGCAAAAATATACAAAAGGGACTACATCAAACTAAACAGCTTCTGCACAGCACGGAACACAATCAATAAAGTGGAGATACAATCTACAGAATGGGAGAAAATGTTTGCAAAGTACACATCAGACAAGGGGCTTGAATAAGAAACTCAAACAACTCAATAGCAAAAAACCAAATAACCCAATTTAAAAAGGGGGAAAGGAGTATAGTATACTTTTCTTAATAAAAGTCAAACAAAGGACCAATAGGCACATGAAAAAATGCTCAACATCACTAATCATCAGGGAAATGTAAATTAAAACTACAATGAGATATCATCTTACTCCAGTTAGAATGGACATTATCAAAAAGACAAAAAATAAAGGCTGGTGAGAACGCAGAGAAAATGGAACCCTCCTGCATTGTTGGTGGAAATGTGAATTGGTACAACCATTGTGGAAAACAGTATGTAGGTTCCTCAGAGAACTAAAAATTGAACTATTTTATGGTCCAGCAATCTCACTAGTGGGTATAAACCCAAAGAAAATGAAATCGATACATCAAAGAGACGCCTGCACTCTCATGTTCATTGTGACAGTATTCATAATAGCCAAAGATACAACCAACGTAAATGCCCATCACCAGATGAATGAACAAAAAAACCCCTGGGGTGTATATCCACAATGGAATGCTATTCGGCTATATAAAAATGGAAATCTTGTCATTTGCAGCAACATAGATGAAACTAGAAACCATTATGTTAAATGAAGTAAGCCAGGCACGGAAAGACAAATAACTGCATGATCTCACTCATACGTGTAATAAAAAAAAAAAAAAAGGTCCTCACAGAAGTGGAGAGTGGAACAGTGGTGACTAGAGGCCAGGAGGGGAGGGGTAGAGGAGGGTCCAGCGGAAGGGGAGGTGGTGTATTAAGGGGTACAAAGCTATGTTACCTATTTTAAATGAATCAATATACAGTATATGCATGTGTTCAAGGAATCTTAAAAATATGTACATTACAAATAAATGTTAAATAAAAAAGTATGTGTGCAAAATAATGTCAGCTAGTGCGAGAAGCACATTAAACAATAGAGCTTGCCTGAGAATATTATGGCGTTTCAGAGGGTCCTAACATGCAGTTGTCCCACCTCTTCTGATAGAACTCTAGCAGCCACAC
>NW_007738171.1:0-1532 GCF_000696425.1 Galeopterus variegatus
CTCTGTGCTTAACCACATGTGTGATTAAAGAGTTGAAATTAGGACAGTTCTGTTTACTGAGGTCCTTCATTTCACTAGGAGGGTCTAGCACAGGATTTACACAAACTCAATTTTTGGACACCCAGAAAATTTGTTATGTCAAATTGTGCATAGCAGACCTGAGGAGAGCCCTGGTTCCTCCTCCAAGGTGGCGTTGGTTAATAATCTCACACAATTTTAAGGAACAGTGGTGGAAATAGGCATTGTTGACATCTAGCTAATTTTAATGTGATTACATCTGTTTTATAATTTCCTTTGTTGGGAGACAAATATGCTTGATCTCATTCATATGTATCTGACNCAAATGTTTCACTGCATTATCTGGCCTGTCTGCTTTGGTGTTGAGACCCCCAGCCCACCACACTGCACACTGTGCACAACACATCAGACTCTGTGCATGGTCTATACAGATCGCTCCTGCCAGCCTCCATCCTCTCCTCCCTGCACAGTACACATGTCCTGGGCCCCAGCCTTGCTTTCAAGATCTTTCCCCTTGTAACTCCTTTTTGCTGAGAAAGCTCTTGCCCAGGCTTTTTGCAGGCCTGGCTCCTCCTCAAACTTCAGCCCTAATAGCCTGGGAGAGTCATGTCCTGTCTCTTAACCCAAAGGCACCTGCCCCGTTATTCTTTTCTCTCCCTTTCCATCCTTCTGAGTATGTATCAGAGCTTCTCATGACATAATCATTAATAGGTGTATTTATTCTATCCCACCCCATTTGAGCATTAGGTTGCAGGCAGAAACCAAGTGGGTCCTTGTCATCACTCTGTCCCCAGAACAATGTGACATTGGCTGGCAGTGTGGTCCTGGATCCAATTCCCATTTCTCAGTCTCCTCCTCTGCAACCCAAGACACTGAAAGTCTCCTCTAATTCAGTCGCCCACTGTTTCTGGGTGTAGCCCAAAGTTAAATAACCAGCACGTGATTTTATGGCTTAAAAAAAACATTTATACTGAAAAAATAAAAAGGATGACATGAGACTCTCACTTCAAAATATTTTAGAGCTACTAAAATACCTGCATTGATAATATAGTTGGTAAAAATATTCCTCTGGATTATACAAGAAAGGAGGACACAGGGACCACTATTACCACGTGGCATATGACGTCAGTCAGACTCGGCTGCTTTCTCCTCTGCTTCATCAGAGGCTGGACTCTCTTGTTTTTAGTCTCCATTTTCTGCGGGAGACTGTACTTTAGTTTCCTGATGAGCAGCTTCAGCCTATTTTCCCCACGTTTGGCTCTTCCTTTTGCTTGTGCTTTTTTGTCTGGGGGCTTGTTCTTTCCTGCTCCTTTTTTTTTTTTTTTACTTCATTTACACTTTCATGGCAGCAGGTTTAGTTGACAACGTCGCCAGTCTGCTCTTGGATCCTCCTTTCCTGTGCCTTCAGCTCAGTTGACCTTCCTCTTGGGCATCTTCATGGCAGGGAGGACTCTGCACATGGTTTAATGCTGGACAGACACCTGTTGTCTGTCCAGGAACTCAAAATCAAGTAA
>NW_007738171.1:2971-4233 GCF_000696425.1 Galeopterus variegatus
TGTTTTATAATTTCCTTTGTTGGGAGACAAATATGCTTGATCTCATTCATATGTATCTGACGATTCCTACATAACTTGAAGTCTTAAAAATTTAATGATGACCTTCCAGTTTCAGCCCCAGCATGTAAAGAGCATGGAAGTTATCACTTCTGTCAGTACCCGGAGGAAAACACTTGTGAACAAACTGACAATCAATGGCTTTTCTTGGACCCATCAGAGAACGCAGATCACAGGCTCTGAACGCCACCCTGAAATCTGGAGATACAGGCAAACATGGCCAAGGTGAACTCACCTCAGGCAGAAGCCACTGGAACCAAAGACTGGGAGGACACTTACATGGAAGTTTATGATTCTCCAGGGGCTCAGTGTGACTAACATGAGAGTGGGAAAGTCCCAGGGTCACTATGTAGGGGCCTACACTTTTGAGGATTTTACCCACAGGAAACCCACCAGGTCCTTGGGTGAAGAGCCAAGAAACCTTAGTGTTTTGCAAGGTAGAAGAAAAANTTAAACGTCAATTAAATAAGATGAAACAATTAATTTTTCTCCCTACCTTGTCCCTCGAGGGTTAGCAAACTCTTAGTGAGTGTTCTTATTTTCATGGCAATATGCTCATTTGCATAAGTTTTATGAGCATGTTATCTTATAATAGGATGCATTTGGAAACATTGGTATATCACCAAGGCTTGGAGTGGAATATGCATAGAAAACCTGGGTAGTTTTTTGGGGGGTTGTATGAAAATAAGGCCCAGGAACTTGAAAAGTATTTGGGGATCTTTAGAAGGGAGGAATTTGCCCAAATTTATAGGTATTGCAGGCAAAGTGTGATGGTGATTTCTTGGCTTGACTTGGGTGTGGGTTCACTGGGGGTGCAACAAAATACCTTAGACTGGGTAACTCATAAACAACAAAAATGAACTGTTCACAGTTCTGAGGCTGGAAGTACAGGACTAAGCCACCAGTAGGTCTGGTGTTGGCTGAGGGGTGCAAAGATGACACCTCATGCTTCATCCTTACATGGTGAAAGGGGCCAGGCAGACCCCTCAGGCCTCTGCTGTAAGGGCGCTAATCCCATTCATGAGGGCAGACCCCTCATGGCTTAGTCACTTCCTAAAAGCCCCACCTCTTGATAGTATCACTTCAGCTGTTAGGTTCCAACATATGAATTGTGACAGGACATCAACATTTAGACCATAGCAGCTTTCTAGCCTCAAGAGGCTTTTAAAATATCTAAGCTCAGTTTCCTTATCAAAAGTTCCAGC
>NW_007738171.1:5284-10065 GCF_000696425.1 Galeopterus variegatus
CTTGTAAAGTGTCATCCAATATCTGGCTGGAATTCACTAAACTAATATATCCAAATTTTCTCCCACCTTTCTGATTTGGAAGCACTGAAATTAAAACTGCACTTTTATCGAAGGCCTAAAGATGAAGTTGGATGACTTGATAGAGACTTCAGAGAAACCACCACAACAGCTCACATATAGACAACTTTTATGTCTGTTCTGTATGGGTTATTCAAAAAGTTTACTAAAATACCTTATGGAAACTACAAATGAGAAAAACCTGTCAGATTAAGGCTGCCTGCCCCTGCTCCAACTGAAGATGCTTCAGCTCAAATCTAGAAAGCTGCTTGACTAACTGCCCTCTGGACTCAGAGACCAAGTTTATAGTCTGTTCTACCCATTAACCTTTGTTTTCTTTTGTTTATTTTAGCTGGTTTGGTTCATGGGAGCCTCGGCTAAGGAGCGTACTCCAAGCTGTTGGTATTATCCTCCTGACAGTCATAATCATAGTCTCTCTGGTGCACTGAATCCTCTCCAGGTCCACATGTCTGTCTCTGGCCATTCATGGAATGCCAAGTGGTTTCTTTATGGCAAAAGTCAAAGGATAACGAGGATACCATAGCCTGTGACTGGCATGTCGGGACTGAAAAACCCCGGATATCCTAAGTTTTAGTGACACTCTCACCTAGGTGAGAGGCTGACCAAGGAGGGGAATTATTAAATAAAATTTGTGGGAGGTCATTGTGTTGGCCTGAGTTCCTGTACTAGGCCCCAGCAGACCAGAGCACACCAGAATGGAGCCACTCATGGTAAGTGCCACAGAATCAAGATGAAGTTGGCAACAAGAAAATTTTCCAAAACAATGGGAGAGTCACAGCAACCAATCCAAAGGGGCCCGGTCAACCGGAGCCAGCATGATGATGAGAGAAAACAGCAGTGGTCTGCTTCAGGACACAGCACGGAGCCAAGAGGCCACCTCAGCCTGGGTTTCAGGAACATAACAACTGGGACAGTGTGAAAAGAGGTCGGCCTAAAGCTGCTTCCCTATGTGTTTTGAGTTTATCCTAAATGTTTCTTCCTACAAAGTTCAATGTCAGCTACCCTAAGATTAGAACTTTGTAACCAAGAAGCGAGTCTCAGCCAATCACAGCAAGTAAACCTCCTGCCAATGAGAGGCTGAATGCTGCCCAACCACAACCACATAGGACAGATGCCAGGGGCAGCCAATCAGGCTGCTTCTGTGCTCCTTCCTTTTCTCTGGCATAAATAGGACCTTCACATGTGGGGGGTCAGCTTTCGGAACCATTTTGGTCCAGAGTGCTTCCCGATTCTAGAATCAGTTACCAAATTCTCAAACAAACCTTTGTTTCTACTTGACCAGGTGGTTATTTAACTTTGGTAGACAATCAGAAAGTCCCCTGTGCTTTATCCTATGTGAGGAAAGTGACCTGAAGAAAACTGAGTTTTTAAAAAATTGCATTGTAGTATATTTCATTTCTATCTTAATAAGCATGCAAAAAAAGAAAAAACACATAAAGAACTTACCATGGTCCCATCCCTTCCTTTTTGTTGCAATATCAAGCTCATGAAAACTTACAAAAAATAACTTTGGTGCTTTCATTCTTCTTATATATTTTGAGAGAAGTTAATACTGCAACAACTCCTTGCTTTTTAAAGATTAAATATTCTCAATTTTAAGCCCATCTGGGCCTAATATGGGTTGGTATTTTATTATACACAGACTGGGAAACCTAAAAAGGGACAGAGGAACAACAGTCATGGACCTAGACACTTAGACACTTCTGCCTGAACACAGTGAACACAACTCAGCTACACAAACAATCCAGCCATTCAGAATCACCCAAATTTGAACCTGGGACATACGGGCAGATGTGCTCTCAGAAATAATGGTTCCAGAAAAACTAACAAGCTTCCAAAAGACACAAACACAGCAAAGACTCTCTGCACTCCTTCCCTGCTTTCTTTTTCTCCTTGAGACTTACCACCATCCTATACACCATATATTTTAATGTATTGATTTTTCCCTTGTAGAATTTCCCCTCCAAGAGGGCAGGGGTATTTCTTCTGTTCTGACCACAAAGAAATCAACGTCACCTAGAATAAATGCTGTTACACATGTGGAATCAAATATATGTTTATTGAAAGGCTGAGTATGCATGCACATGCACAAACGCCCTCTATGGAGTCTTTACCCATTTATCCAAATTCAGTCTTGTGTCCCCATGCATCTTTTTGGAACAGAGTGAAGGGATGTCTCCTTCATTCCAAACAGCACAGTGTGTCACTTGGCCCTGAACAAATTCCAAAGGATCCTTCACTGATGGGCTGGGTGAGGGAAATCACTCCAGAACCCTTATTGTGCACAAATCCCATCTGCACCCACCCTGGCCCCATGCCTTCATATCAACCTGTGAGTTGGGGCATCATCACTGCCACATAATGGGGGACCAAGGACCAAGATCCAAGGGACTGACATGATCCAGCTGTCCACTGGGGCTGTTTTAGGTTTCTGCCAGGAAATGGACCCTTGCTCCATGACATCTTGTGGAGTTTGGCTGGTTTCTCCTTTTCCACCTGGAGTTCAGCTATGAGGGTGTCTGTCCCCTCACTCTGCCACTGCCATCTCATCTGAGGTCTCCTCCTTTGCTCACATCCCAAGACCATTACCCCTGGGTTGGGTCCACCATTGGTCCTATGGCATTAATAGCCTGTGGTAGAAGCCCCCAGTGTACCCAGTACATGCTGTCAGGGGAAGGTGGAAGCTTCTTCATACCCTGACGTTAACCACTCTGCTTCTTGCACTCTGTTTTCTTGTCACTGCTCAAGCTAATTTTCTAAAAACCACTCTCTTGTCATGCCTGGTGGGGTGCCTCAGTATTCTGTAGATGGGATGCTGCCTGTTTCATTAATTGCTAATGAAAGCCAATTAGATCTTTAAACTTGATTTGTTGATATTGTGTCTTTTAACTGTTCTAATCCCATGCAATTCTTTGATGATATGGTCTCCCAGTTGGCTGTACTGTCAGGTCAGCACAAACTCAGTCTCCTGTAAATTAGAGTTGGCGCTGGAGTTTATAAGCACAAGTTCATCTTGAGAGGCAGTCTTAACTCTGTGTGCTCTTGAGAAATGTTTTCTGAATCTGTGGAGCTGAGGACCACAGCAGTCTGGTCATGTTTTGCAGGCCATACTGGTACTGGAGGGAAGGGTCTGGGGAAGTCAGATAGCCAGCCTCAACCCACCCTGTCCCCTACCACCTTTTTAACTCCACCACAGGAAAGAACTTGAGAGCAGAGGTGGAGGAGAAAGTGAAAACAGGTTAATGTAAAGAATAAGAAGTTTGCATTCCACACATGAAGTGTGGGCTGGCTCCAGAGTGAGCCCAGCTGCAACACATTTAATACAAAAGTAAGAAATACACACTTCACAGGAAAATGCAGGCTTTAACAGGAAAACAGCAGCCCAGTAAAGGCAGGTTTAACACAAAAAGGAAAGGTATACACACCTCACAGGCAAAGTGTGGGCTGGCTCCAGAGAGAATCAGCAACAGCACAATCTTCTCCCTGGATTCTACCTTTACAGTTTGGCTATCTACAAATATTCATGCTCTCTAATGAATATTCAACTAAGCAGAGTGGTTCCCAGTTATGTAGCTGGTTATGTAACCCAGTCTTGCACATGTTCAGTTGGTCTCTTTGGAACTTGTTTCTTGGTCAGATTCCACCAAATATATTTAAAATATGCTAGGCACTCTCTAGAGCCTCTAGTCAAAGGTCATTCATAGGATTCCTTTCTACTGAGCATGCTCAGCTACTGGAATTACATAAATTTGCCTCATTCATCTCAATCTCCACCCGTCATGCTGATAACAGGTGCATCAAGCAACAGTAGTTCAGGACTCAGAGGAGGGGCTTGAGACCTAGGAGATTGGTTTGAGGCCCAGGGGAGTGGCCTGAAACCCAATCCCAGAGAAACCAGGCACCTCCTATCTCAATATTGTTCCCATCTGAACCACTCACTTTTGCCATAGTAGTGTAAGAGCAGCCACAGACAGTTCATAAATTAATGAGTCTGGTTCTGTTCCGATGCACTCTGAAATTTTAATTCCAAATAGTTTTCACATCTCATAAATATTATGCTTCTTTAGATTTTTTTCTAGCTATGGAAAAATGTAATATCTCCTTTTAGTTTATTTCTTGATTAATTTCATGAGAGATTTGCTATTTTGGGTAGCTTTACAAGTTTGGCTTTGCTAATCCTCTGTAGTGTTTCTTTGTTTTCTGTTTAATTGATGTGTGTTTTATTCATTAATATATCCTTCCATCTACTTTCCTCTCTTTTTTTCTCTTTCTTTTCTTTTTTAAAATTTAAATAGACTTATTTGTAAGGAACAAACCTCTGAATATCAGGTACAGTCAGATCCACAGTGATCCAGCAGCGTATCATAACTCATTCTGGGTCAAACTTTTCTTAATTTGTAGGAAGAATTCCTGATGGAGCATCAGCGTAATATTCATCAAAATTCAAAAGGCCATCTAGTGTGAGTATTACAGATTACATAATGCTCATGGCACAGTAAGAAAAATACAACATCAAATACTACTTGTGAGTTACAAATTAAAATATAAACAATTTAGGCTCCGTTTTAAAAAATGTAAAAATATTTCTATTATGCTCATTTCAAGCACTTTTTAGTTAGACAGTTTTATATATCATCACTCAGAAATGATAACAAAAAATGACTTCTTAAGATCTGTAGCTCAACTATATCACTCATTTGAGT
>NW_007738171.1:10075-11617 GCF_000696425.1 Galeopterus variegatus
TGGGGCTGTTTTAGGTTTCTGCCAGGAAATGGACCCTTGCTCCATGACATCTTATGGAGTTTGGCTGGTTCCTCTGTTTTCTACCTGGGATTCAGCCATGAGGGTGTCTGTCCCCTCACTCTGCCACTGCCATCTCATCTGAGGTCTTCTCCTTTGCTCACATCCCAAGACCATTGCCCCTGGGTTGGCTCCACCATTTGTCCTGCAGCATTAATAGTCTGTGGTAGAAGCCCCCGGTGTACCCAGTACATGCTGTCAGGGGAAGGTGGGAGCTTCCTCATACCCTGATGTTAATCACTCTGATTTTTGCACTCAGCTGTTTTTCTGTCACGGCTCAAGCTAATTTTCTATAAACCACTCTTGTCATGCCTGGTGAAGTGCCTCAGTATTCTGTAGATGGGATGCTGCCTGTTTCATTAATCACTAATAAAAGCCAATTAGATCTTTAAACTTGATGTATTGAAGTTTTGTCTTTTCACAGTTCTAATCCCATGCAATTCCTTGATGATATGGTATCCCAGTTGGCTGTACTGTCAGGTCACACAAACACAGTCTCCTGTAAATTAAAGTTGACCATGGAGTTTATTTATTTTTACCAGCTTCCAATTAAATTTTACCATGTACAGTAAATGTGATCTTTTCAGGGCAATGAGAGAGGAAAAAACAGCACAACTGAAGGGCTCACCCTTTCCCTCCAGTACTGTAGTAAAGCTTCGTTCACTTTGCAGGATTCCAATTCTCCCCAAACCTTCTCTCTCCGGGGATAGTTCTCATGGTATTTACTTTTACACAGGTACAACCTAAGGTGATCTCCTTGGGAATGGCTTATGGTCAGTAGAGGTAGCGTCTTTGACATTCATGTGGAGAACGGGATGGCCTGTGATAGTCACATAAGGGAGCGAGGGGCTTCCTTACACTCAGACAGGGAAGACGGGCTCTCACGTTAGGTGCAGGGGAGGGGAAGAAGTCCATGTAGTCACGAATAAGGTTACTTCAAAAAGATAGTTAAGTACTTTCAGTAAAACTTTAAAGAGGTATCATTTGTTGAGAATTTAACTTTCTCTTACTCACCGGTAACATGTTATGTTCTATCAGTGATCAGGACAGATCTTCATCACCGGCATCTTCAGAGTTGGGCTGATGAGGAAAATCAAGAATTCTTATGCATTTCTTGTCTCTTTAGGAAACAGAAAACCTACTACACCTGCATTGACATCTACATTGGTCTTGACCCTTTTATTAGTCTGTTTCTGTTGCTTATAACAAAATACCCAGAACTGGGTAATTCATAAGGAAACTAAACTTACTGCTTACAGTTTTGGAGGCTGGGAAGTCCAAAGTCCAGGGGACACATCTGGTGAAGTCCTTGTTGGTGGTGACAGTGATGCAGGGTCCCACATGGCAGAATGGTTGAGCACAGAGAGACACTAACCTCCTCATTCACTCTCCTTTTAAAGCCACCACAACACTCTCATTATTCCAAGAGTGGATCAATCCATTCACGATGCTACAGTCCTCACAATCCAGTCACGATGCTACAGT
>NW_007738171.1:11862-14883 GCF_000696425.1 Galeopterus variegatus
CGGCATCTTCAGAGTTGGGCTGATGAGGAAAATCAAGAATTCTTATGCATTTCTTGTCTCTTTAGGAAACAGAAAACCTACTACACCTGCATTGACATCTACATTGGTCTTGACCCTTTTATTAGTCTGTTTCTGTTGCTTATAACAAAATACCCAGAACTGGGTAATTCATAAGGAAACTAAACTTACTGCTTACAGTTTTGGAGGCTGGGAAGTCCAAAGTCCAGGGGACACATCTGGTGAAGTCCTTGTTGGTGGTGACAGTGATGCAGGGTCCCACATGGCAGAATGGTTGAGCAGAGAGAGACACTAACCTCCTCATTCACTCTCCTTTTAAAGCCACCACAACACTCTCATTATTCCAAGAATGGATCATTCCATTCACAATGATACAGTCCTCACAATCCACTCACGATGCTACAGACACAATGGGATTTCCCATCCTCTTCACACTGTCACAGTGGGGAACAAGTCTCCAACACATTAAACATTTGGGGTAACACAATTCAACCATAACAACCTTACAATATTTTTATTTCATTAAAAGTTATCTTCCTGTTCATTCTCTCCAAAGCAGACAAACAAATCTATACTGTTTGAAATCAAGTGGAGGACAATCATTCACCTACTGCACTTCTCTCAGCTGTGGAGGCTGCGAGGCCCTCGGCTTGCAGACCAGGGCCTCAGCAAGGGAGGAGGGAGCTGTGGCTCCTCTCACTCTTACAAGGGTTCTAATCCCATCATGAGGGACCCAGTCACGACCTCGGCCAACCTGTCCTCAAATGTCACGGCCCTGGGGACACAGACGGTCACTCCATAGCACGACAGTGAACAGACGTCTGGGCTCCAAATGGGTGGGAGAGGCAGAGAGCAGAGGACACGGGGGAAGGCTCCGATGAATAATGTAACTCATTTCACTACTGCTACCGCAGTCACATCCTAACATCTCTTTCTGGCTCGTTGCAGGGGCCTCCTACTTGGCTTCCCTTTGACCAAGGTTTCTATTTCTCATTTATTATTTAATCTCTTACTCATTCCATATACACTTTCAACAAACTTTTTTGAGTATTTGCTCAGTGCTAGATACTCTAGTAGACAATGGAGACCACATGCTGCCTAGGAGAGGTAGGAAACATGTTTGCAACCACCAAATATAAAATAAAGCTGTGCAGGTACTGTGAGAAAGGCACTCCTGGGATACTGTGGGGATGCAAAGGAGGAAATGAGCCAGTTTTGGGTAAGGTAGTCAGTGAAGGCTTCATAAATGGGGTAATCCCTCGCTCTCGAAAGAGGATGGCGGTGATAATAATAGCACCACTTAAATGGTGCATGTCACGTATCAGGCAGTGTTCTAACATTTTTCTGCATATTATGAATCAATCTAACAACAAGCCTATGCAATATATACTGTTATTATTCCCATTTTCATATATTTAATGTACACAGAGTTTACATCACTTTCCCAAGCACACCAGTATTGGAGCCAGGAATTGAACCCTCGAAGTCTGAGATCGATGCATCAAAGTGAGAGGGATATTGCCACAGGAGGGTCTTTATGAACAGAGCTAGGAAGGATAAATATGATTCTGAGAGGCAGGCAGGCAGGCCTCCATCAGAGAGGATTTCATGCATTATGTTAAGAAAGATTTTTACTTCATCTAATTTATTTATTTTGGGTGTCTGGCCAGTACAGGTGTTGAACTCTGGACCTTACTGTTTTCAGCACCATGCTGTAACTGACTGAGCTAACCGGCCAGCCCTAGATTTTTCTTTTCTTTTTTTCTTTTTTTTTTCCTTTTTGTCTTTTTTCGTGACCGGTAACGGGATCGCAACCCTTGGTGTCGCACCCGCACCACGCTCAACCAGTGAGCGGACCGGTCTCTATATGGGATCTGAACCCTCAGCAGGAGCGCCGCCGCGCTCCCAAGTGCTGCACTCTACTGAGTGTGCCACCGGGCCGGCCCAAGATTTTTATTTTCTGTATCTAGTAGAGATCCATTGAAGGATTTTAAACTGGAGATCAGCACAAGTGGATTGTGTTAGTAAGTTGGATGATGAAATATAGAGTCAAGAGGCTGGAAGCAAAGAGATAAGTCAGGAAGTTATTGCAGTAGATGAGGTGACAGGCTGTAGGATCTGATGAAAGATGTGTGCAGAGCCAGAGCGCTATTACAGAATATGGTGTGAGAAGAGAAATTCCCATGAGAGACTCCATTCTGCTCCCGTCTCATACCCTCCCTCGTCTCTTCTCTGTAAGAGACTTTATTGCACACCCTGGGAATAAAATTGTGAATATTTTATAGTATCTGACTTAAGATACTTACTAGGGGAAAAGGAGAATAGATCAATTTTGATACAATAGAGTGCCACAGTAGAAGAGCACTTAGCCCAGCTTAGGGAGTCAGGAACGTTTCTGAGTGGAATGGATGTCTGTGCTTAGCCCTGAAGACTGTGCAGAAGTCATTCAAGGGCAGAATGTTGCAGCAAGAGTTTTCTTGTCAGGGGGTGGATACTACATCTTCAAAGGCCCAGGAGGTACAGGGAGTTGTGTGGTTCAGGGACTGAAAGGCACTCAGTGTTTTTCAAGTGTAAATTGTTAAACACAGTGGGTGGTGAGAGAGTAGGTTGAAGAGAGATTAGGGACTGTATCATCAGGGGTCTTATAAACTTTGATAAGCTGTTTGGACTTATGGACTGACAATGGTGCCTCTCACTCACATATAGGGTAGGTGCCCCACCTTGGCTGTTCTCAAATTATGGCACAAGGTCTGAGCTGCTTTGGCACTACATCCACATCATGCATGTGGTCTTTGCTTCCAGCTGCACAGATGTGAGAAGGAAACCATGAAGGACACATACCAGCTCTTAACTGCCCTAGACAAAAGAAGTTACATGTTCTTTAAAAAAATGTTTTTAATAATGGTGAAATACACATGAAATTTACATCTTAACCATTTTTATGTGTACAGTTCCATAGAAGTAAGCATATTCACAATGTTGTGCCACCAAACTGCAGGATTT
>NW_007738171.1:15883-17420 GCF_000696425.1 Galeopterus variegatus
GTTCTTTAAAAAAATTTTTTTAATAATGGTGAAATACACATGAAATTTACATCTTAACCATTTTTATGTGTACAGTTCCATAGAAGTAAGCATATTCACAATGTTGTGCCACCAAACTGCAGGATTTTTTCACTTGAACAACTGTAACACTGAGTTCATTACACAATAACTGTGCATTTCCCCTTTTCCCCAGCCCCTGGCAATTACCATTCTATGCTGTTCCTATGACTTTGACTACTTACTCTACACTCCTCATGTAAAGGGACTCAAACAGTATTTGTCTTTCAGTGACTGGCTTATTTCACCCAGCATAATGTTCTTAAGTTTCATCCATGTTGTAGCTTGTGTCAGAATTTCCTTTTTAAGGCTGAATGATATTCCATTGTATGTAAATTTTCTCAGGCACCATTTGTGTATCTCAGTCTTTAATGCCATTTTACTTTTCTGGCAGAGGGTATATTAGCCAACAGGCTCACTTTCTTTCAAAGGAAACTGAGCTTAGATTTTTAAAAAGTCTCTTGATGCTACAAACCTGCTATGCTCTAAATGTTCATGTCCCCCCAAAATTCATAAGTTGGAACCTAATACCTGACATTATAGTATCAAGTGGTGGCGCCTTTGGGAAGTGACTAAGCCATGAGGGGTCTGCCCACATGAATGGGATTAGCGCCCTTATTGCAGAGGCCTGAGGTGTCTGCCTGGTCCCTTACACTGTGAGGATGAAGCATGAGGTGCCGTCTGTGCAGCCCTCACCAGACACCAGACCTGCTGGTGGCTCAGTTCTGTACTTCCAGCCTCAGAACTGTGAGCAGTCCATTTTTGTTGTTTATAAATTGCCCTGTCCTAGGTATTTTGTTGTAGCAGCCCCAACAAACTCACACACAAGTCAAGCCAAGAACTCACCACCAGACTTTGCCTGCAATACCTATAAGTTTGGTTAAATTCCTCCCTTCCCAAGATTCCAAAATATTTTTAAGATTCCTGGGCCTTATTTTCATACAGCCCAAAAACCATAGAGTTCAGGTTTTCTATGCACATTCCAGTCCAAGACTTGGTGATACACCAATGTTTCCAAATCTGTCCTATTATAAAGATAACACTCTTATCAAACTTATGCAAATACCTATATTGCCAAGAAAATAAGAACACTAAGAGTTTCCTAACATTGCAGGGACCAGGTAGGGAGAAAAAATAATTGTACATCTTAATTTACTTTTTTATAAATACTATGTTTGAAGTGTCTGAGAATGTTTCAAATGGTTACTTTTTCCTTACATCTTGCAAAACACAAGAGTTTCTTGGCTCTTTGCCCCAAGAACCTGCTAAGATTCCTGGGAGTAAAACCCATGAAAGTGAACACCCCTAGATGGTAGCCCCAGGAGTTCCCAATCCCATGTTAGTCACACTGAGCCCCTGGAGAATCATAAACTTCCATGTAAGTGTCCTCCCAGTCTTTGGTTCCAGTGGCTTCTGCCCGAGGTGAGTTCACCTTGGCCATGTTTGCCTGTATCTCCAGATTTCAGGGTGACGTTCTGAG
>NW_007738171.1:18100-18843 GCF_000696425.1 Galeopterus variegatus
TCCGGGTACTGACAGAAGTGACAATTTCCATGCTCTTTACATGCTGGAGCTGAAACTGGAAAGTCATCGTTAACCTTTTAAGACTTCAAGTTATGTAGGAATCGTCAGATACATATGAATGAGATCAAGCATATTTGTCTCTCAGCAAAGAACATTATAAAACAGTTGTAATCTGATTTAAATTAGGTAGATGTCAACAATGCCTGTTTCCACAACTGTTCCTTAATATTGTGCAAGAATATTAACCCAAACCACCTTGGAGGAGGGACTATGGCTTTCCTCAGGGCTGCCACATACAATTTGACACAATAAATTACATGGTGAACTTAGTGTCCAAAAATTGAGTGTGTGTAAGTCCTGTGCTAGTCCCTCCTTGTGAAACAAAGGATCTCAGTAAACAGAACTGTACTTTCAGCTCTTTAATCACACATGCGGTTAAGCACAGAGAATGTTCACCCATAGCTATATGTCAAGATGGAATGATGTGCCCCAATCCACACAGAGGGCTGAAGTCATGGGGACTCAGATTTCACTAATAAACTTGGCTTCACAGTAGTTTACCTTATACCCCTCTCAGAAAATCCACACATTCCTCCAGTATGTTTATGTGCTCTCATGCACACTCCTCCAGTATGTTTAAGTGCTCTCATGCACAGTGTGATCTACGTATACAGTGCAGCTTCAGAATTGCACGCATGTTATAAAATATACACCATTGACAGAAATTTTTAAGGAATGAATAA
>NW_007738171.1:20016-33025 GCF_000696425.1 Galeopterus variegatus
ATATGTTTCTCCCTATTTTTAATTTATTTCAAAGTTTTAGGCCCCAAAATGATTGTTACTTAATTTTGATTTCCTGGACAGACAATGGGTGTCCGTCCAGTATTAAACCAAGTGCAGGGTCCTTCTAAGCACAGAGCCGAGCCCAGGGGGTGACAAAGATCGAATGCCATGAAGACAGACCTGCCCATAGAGAGTGGGCCTGTGTCTTCCTTGGGAAAAGTCCTTCTGTAAATACTTGTCGGACAAATGGCCAAGGTAAGGCACTGCCTTTCCTCTGAGCCTGGAAGCTCAGGAGCCTCATGATGGTCACCTTGAGTTGGAGAGGAGGGTAGTGATCACATAGAGACCAGTTAATAAGACAAGAGTCCTTGGGCTTAAACCCAAGACTAGATGGGGGCTTTGCACTTGGAGTTGAATTGAACGAAGTAGGTGAGAAATTGATTCACTCTTTGAATGAACAATATTCCAGAGAAACCACAGCCTGGCCTGAGATCTGCCAAGACCCCGGATGCCACATCGGGAAGCCCCTGCAAAGGCGCTGTGGCACTGGCCCAAGCAGGCACTCCCATCCCTTCACAGGTGGGCATCGGGAATCATGAACAAGAAAGCCACTCTCAAAGGGTCAAGTCAGGTGTGCTGAGGCACAGGGGCTGTGGAGCTCAGTCTGAACACCAGGGCACTGTCCAATAGCTCCCTGCCCTGTCCAAGAGAGAGTCTGTAGCATCCCTGGAGAGGTGCCCATGAGAGGATGCTATAGACCCTGCCCAGAGATGGCTGCCGAGTTCCCTTACACGTGTGTAAATTCTTTGCATTCAAAATGACTCATTGGGGTGCACGATAAGCACATCAGAGCTCCTCGTGGACGCTGTGTGCGGGGTACAAATGCTGCTGCATCTCCCATTCTCCTCATCCTCCATGGTCCATTGGGCATGGGGAGGGCAGGTGACTTGCCCATTAGCTACAGGACCTGATGGAGAGGCTGTGCATTGTCCAGAGGGATGGGACTGAGCTCCATTAGGGACTGGATGGAACATTGGGTTGTTCCTCTTTGGTGGAGACTGTATCTTGGTGCAGCAGGTGACCATGTGGAATGGCTGTGGCAGAAGCAGCTCATTATCACTAATATCCACTCTACACCTCCCCCCAAGTCTGTGGGCAGAACATCCTTGGGTGCACCTGGCCCCTGATGACTGCCCAGGTGGAGCCACCGTACGAACTTGTCGTTTTCCAAGAGAGAAAAAAATTGAAGCCCAGGTGCTAACACTGGCATTACCCAGGTTTCTAACCTGCCAGCCCAGGGTGTGAAGTGACATCTCATTGTCCTTTGATTTGCATTTCCCTGATGCCTAATTAGCAGAGCATCTCTTCCATCCCATGGTCACTATCTCTTCCATCCACGGTCACACAATTATTTCTTGTCTGTTTTTTCTACCGATACCATTTCTCACTTTTCATATTTAGAACTTCGTTCATTGGAGACTTGCACTGTTTCCCTTGTCAGGTAGGGTCCAGTTCTGTTTTCCTCCATTGAATGAGCTCGTTTTTCCTCAACAACTTTACACAACCCAGCCTTTTGCCATGGATCATGGTGCCACTTCCATAGTCTGTTAGATCACCATTCATGTGCATCTTGCTGCATTGCTGTTCATCAGTTAGGGTGCCACTGATGATGACCCGCCCTCCCCTGTCCTTTCTGAAGTGGATCTACTCACTGTCTTTCCTTTTCTCCATCTCTGATGGACACTCCCTGCTCTAAGACTTTTGACAGGACTTGAGTATGTAGTGCAGCTTTCCCCAATGACACTGAATTTGTGACCATCCTCCCCTGTGACAGGTTTCACATGGGTCATGGTCCCTGGTCTGAAATTCCTCTACTGGGACAAGGGTTCCTTAAATTCTTCTACTGCAGATTTTCTCCAGCAACTCTGTAACTTTCCCTCCATTTAACTCATCTCTTCAGTCTCCTCAGAAGTATTCCTTACATGTTCTGATTTTGCTCTTTGGGATTGCATTTCTTCACAAAACTTCTGCGTAGGAGTCAATTCCTTTTCTTCAACCCTAGAATCACAACCTGAAAGAATGAAGGAAATATAAAAAAGAGTCACTCGTGTCTTACTTTAGGAGAAAGACCAGAACACAAGCAGAAGAGTTCCTACGAAACAAGCGTCTCCTCGGAGGATTCTGGATGCTCAGAATGCAAAAAACAAAAACCACAAGAGACCTGACCTAGAGGAGGAGAGGACAGAGAGGAGAAGACGTGGGCCAGCAAAGCCACAGATGCTGGTGTGAGGAGTGGAGGGGAAGAGGAGGAAGCACAAGGTCAAGGCTCACATCTGCGAACAGGCTGACCAGGAACAGATGGAGCAGTGAGGCACAGCCTGAGGGGAGGCTTGCAGGGAGGTGGGGAGGCTCGGAAGGTCCCCACCTCTGTGGTCCATGTCACTGCTGTGCACTTTGCCAACAAGGCATGTTCCTATGGCTGGCATGTAACAGGCATTCAAATATGTGTTGAAAAACACATGACTGATGAATGACTCAGAATGAATGAGGAGTTTAATAGAGTAACAGAGATCGGAAAAACAATTGGATCTGGACACTGGTTTCAGAAGCAAATTAGGAAAAAGAGAAGAAAAAAAAAACAGAAAAAAGAAGCAACCTGTTCATTCAAACAACAGGGGCAGCAGGAGTCAAAAAAGCCAAAAACATGCAACAGACCCACACCACACATTCCCAGTGAACAAAAACATGCAACAGACCCACACCACACATTCCCAGTGAACGAAAGTGCCTAAAATTGTGAAAACTGAAATGCACCTGAATTCTGACATCCAATGAAAGGAAGTTTATTAAAATGAAACAAAACAAAACACCGCCACTGGGTCACCTGGATACAAAGGCTGAGGGAAGGGCAACCGAGGTTAGGCGGTAAGAGGGCAGCCCTGTGTCAAGACAAAACAAAAGCATGGTACCATCTCCATTTTTTACACACTGGTTATTACTGAGCTTCAATGGAATGTTACTTGCAGACCACATAGCCTGAATGCAGAGACGGAGCTGAAATTNGTAGGTGAGAACTTGATCCACTCTTTGAATGAACAATATTCCAGAGAAACCACAGTCTGGCCTGAGATTTGCCAGGCCCCTGAATGCCACAACAGGAAGCCCATGCAAAGGTGCTGCAGCACTGGCCCAAGCAGGCACTCCCATCCCTTCACAGGTGGGCATCGGGAATCATGAACAAGAAAGCCACTCTCAAAGAGTCAAGTCAGGTGTTCTGAGGCACAGGGGCTGTGGAGCTCAGTCTGGGCACTAGGGCACTGTCCAATACCTCCCTGCCCTGTCCAAGAGAGTCTCTAGCATTCCTGAGGAAGCGCCCATAGGAGGACATGACAGACCCTGTCCAGAGATGGCTGACAAGTTCCCTTACATGTGTATAAAATTTTTGCATTCAAAATAACTCAGCGGTGTGCACAATAAGCAGATGTCAGAGCTACTTGTGGACCCTGTGTGCAGGGTTTGAACGCTGCTGGGTCCCCATGGTCCATTGGGCTTGGGGAGGGCCCGTGACTTGCCCATCAGCTGCAGGACCTGATGGAGAGGCTGTGACTTGTCCAGAGCAATGGTAATGAGCTCCATTAGGGACTGGATGGAACATTGGGTTGTTCCTCTTTGGTGGGGACTGCGTCTTGGCGCACCAGGCAACCTCGTGGAATGGCTGTGGCAGAAGCACCTCATTATCCCTAATAACCACTCTCCACCTCCCCTCCAAGTCTATGGGCAGAACATCCTCGGGGCATCTGGCCCCTGATGACTGCCCAGGTGGAGCCACCATACGAACTTGCCATTTACCAAGAGAGAAAAAAATTGAAGCCCTGGTGCTAACACTTGTCGGGCCTTAAAAACTAATGCCACCTTAATTGACATTACAAGCAGTGCCATTACTGGCCCAAAAGGGTGTATTAATGTGGCAGCCTAAGATGGCGCCAGAAGGAAGTAGGGTGGGAGTGTCTGCGGGAACCTTGCCTTAGCCCTTATTGGCCAAATACGTGCTTCTGCGCTCGTGAACACTGCGTAATTGCAACAGCTAGGTATTGAAACAGGAGGCATGCTCTCATAACCTTTAAGCTGATTGGAGGATGTAAAAAACCTTCCTTCTGCATTTGCCTTTAAAAGCAAGTGCTTGTGTGATAATAAACGGAACTGCTCAACAAACCCCTTGCTGTGCCTGAGTGTCCTTTAACAGGCTGGTTGGGGCCGGCAGCTGTGCTCACCTCTCTTCACGGCTCTCTTCCCCAGTCTCCTCCCAACGGGAACCAGAGGGAAAGAGGAATCCAGGCAATTTGCTCACCCACCAAGGGAGAGACTGATAAAGGCTAGGGCTGTTTGGGTCAGGTGGTGGTGGACCCGACAAACACTGGCATTACCCAGGTTTCTAACCTGCCAGCCCACAGTGTGAAGTGACATCTCATTGTCTTTTGATTTGCATTTCCCTGATGCCTAATTAGCAGAGCATCTCTTCCATCCCACGGTCACACAATTATTTCTTGTCTGTTTTTTCTACTGATCCCATTCTTCACTGTTCATATTTAGGACTTCATTCATTATAGACTTGTACTGTTTGCCTTGTCAGGCAGGGTCCAGTTTTCTTTTCCTCCATTGAATGACCTTGTTTTTCCTCAACAACTTTACACAACCCAGCCTTTTGCTGTGGATCATGGTGCCACTTCCATCATCTGTTAGATCACCATTCATGTGCATCTTGCTGCATTGCTGGTCATCAGTTAGGGTGCCACTGATGATGACATGCCCTCCCCTGCCCTTTCTGAAGTGGATCTACTCACTGTCTTTCCTTTTCTACATCTCTGATGGACACTCCCTGCTCTAAGACGTTTGACATGACTTGAGTATGTAGTGCAGCTTTCCCCAATGACACTGAATTTCTGGCCATCCTCCCTGTGATGGGTTTCTCATGGGTCAGGGCCCCTGGTCTGAAATTCCTCTTCTGGGACAAGGGTTTCTTAAATTCTTCTACTGCATATTTTCTGCAGCAACTCTGTAACTTTCCTTCCATTTTGCTCATCTCTTCAGGCTGCTCAGAAGTATTCCTCACATGTTCTTCTGATTTTGCTCTTTGGGATTGCATTTCTTCAGAAATTTTCTGCATAGGAGTCAATTCCTTTTCTTCAACCCTAGAATCACAACCTGAAAGAATGAAGGAAAATATAAAAAAGAGTCACTCGTGTCTTACTTTAGGAGAATGACCAGAGCACAAGCAGAAAAGTTCCTATGAAACAAGCATCTCCCCAGAGGATGCTGGATGCTCAGAATGCAAAAAACAAAAACCACAACAGACCTGACCCAGAGGAGGAGAGGACAGAGAGGAGGAGACGCAGGCCAGCAAAGCCACAGATGCTGGTGTGGGAAGGAGTGGAGGGGAAGAGGAGGAAGCACAAGGTCAAGGCTCACATTTGCAAACAGGCTGACCGGGAACAGACAGAGCAGCGAGGCACAGCCTGAGGGGAGGCTTGCAGGGAGGTGGGGAGGCTCGGAAGGTCCCCCCCCACCTCTGTGGTCCATGTCACTGCTGTGCACTTTGCCAACAAGGCATGTTCCTATGGCTTGCACGTAGTAGGCATTCAAATATGTGTTGAAAAACACATGAAAGATGAATGACTCAGAATGAATGAGGAGTTTAATAGAGTAACAGAGATGGAGAAAACAATTGGATCTGGACACTGGTTTCAGAAGCAAATTAGGAAAAATAGAAAAAGAAACAGAAAACAGAAGCTACCTGTTCATTCAAACAGCAGGGGCAGCAGGAGTCAAAAAAGCCAAAAACATGTAGCAGACCCACACCACACATTCCCAGTGAACAAAAGTGCCTAAAATTGTGAAAACTGAAATGCAGCTGAATTCTGACATCCAATGAAAGGAACTTTATTAAAGCAAAACAAAACAAAACACTGCCACTGGGTCACCTGGATACAAAGGCTGAGGGAAGGGCAACCGAGGTTAGGCGGTAAGAGGGCAGCCCTGTGTCAAGACAAAACAAAAGCATGGTACCATCTCCATTTTGTACACACTGGTTATTACTGGAGCCTCAATGGAATGCTACTTGCAGACCACATAGCCTGATGCAGAGGTGGAGCTGAAATTTCAGATGGGGTCTAAAGCTGGGCTAAGCACTCTCAGGTAGTTTTCCATGAGCTCACAGTGCTCTGAAGGGACTGACTCTACTACCCAAACTACACAAGGGAAGAGAAAACCTCACTGACTCTACAAACCCAGGAGCAGTGCTCCAGGAAACCTCCTCAATTGCAGGAGCTTCTGCTGGGGTATGTGAGGAGTCACGCGTCCTCATGGTCTTAGCAATAAAGTCTAAAAAGATAATTCTAATCAAGAGCTGTTATTTCACAGGGAAGGACAAAGAATGAACATGAACAAAATGAGAACCCACAGGACACAGGGGTCTGTGAGCCCCCAAGAAACAACGTCTCACACTAAAGGTCATGTTGCCATTTCACTCAGTATCTGGAATCCTTGGGTGCCTGTTTGTATTCTAAAATGAGGCAATAAAAGGGTGCTTGGGAGCTCTCAGTATGAGTGGTACTTTGTGAACTGGAAGGGCATTTCAGCGAGGTGGTGGTCACCAGGCCAGGGCGGTGCCAAGAGCTGACATCTGGTAGGCGTTGCTCAAGGTTGTTTGCTTTCCTTGGAGGTCATCCCCTGGCTTTTGCCCCAGGCTGAAGATGTCTTGCTGCTGCATATTCTCCATGCAGTGTTGGAGGAAGGTTGTGGCAGTGTCTGCCATTTCTGCACCTAAGACTTTCTAGTTGATACCTCAGGCTTCAGGTTTAATTCATTTTTTTGGACCAAAACAAACAAAAGCACCCTTTCCTAAGTGGTGAAATTTTTTTACACCAGGAGATACAGAATGTCTGGTTGCCTCTCTGTGATGCTATCTGCCATTAGTAATCATCATGAGATTCTCTTTTAAATCAGGATGCGAAGTAGTGACACTCTAATTCTGTCACTCCTCTGTCCTTTACTGGGAACGTCTGTGAAGAGAAGTTCCATTCATCAATACATCGATTATCCTGAGGCACAATTCATCCAGTGAAGGCAAAAGTACACTTGATTCTTTTATTTATAAGTTGTCAAAATGATGGATCCGCTCCCTAGCATTCCTCAAAGGTGACCAATGGTTAGGGGATTACTTTTCTTCTGGGTACCAGGCCAGCTGCATTAGTCAGGGTTCTGTTCCATGTAACAAAATACCTGGAACAGGATGATTTATCAGAAAACATAAGTTATTGCTTACAGTTTCAGAGACTAGGATGTCCAAAGTCCACGGAACACATCTGCTGAGAGTCTTCTGGGTTGTGGCTTTACAGCAATGCAGGGGTCTGACATGGCAGAAAGTGGGAGAGCAGAGAAAAGGACTGTCATGTGCTCTCCTTTCAGAGCCACTCCCCGGACCACCACTGTTAGTCCACTCACGACAGCACAGTCCTATAATCTAAGCCCTGTGAATGTTCCCGCCCTTCAATGACCTTAATAGGATTTCCCACCAACATTTACAGTGGGATTTAAGCTTCAGTGAGGTTGCGGGGCATCCAATCTACAGCACCAGCCCTAGTAAAGCCTAAGATAATGTCACCCAATGGCACGTTATCTGCCTTCCAGAAGGAGACAATCTACTTTCAAGAGGGTATCATACGCAGCCCCTACATGTTTACACCTATAACAGTTGACATGCACTCAAATATGACAAGGCCTATGAAAAAAGAAAAAAAGACCAAATGACAGGAAACTAAGAGAGAAAATACACAACAAAAACAAACCCACAGGGTAACCCGCAGCTTGGGGAGTGGGGGGCGTGACAGCAGCCAGGTATCCCCTCCTGCTGCCGTGGCCTGCACGCACCTGGCAACTGCCCTCGCCGCCACCAAGATGTCCAAGAGGAAGGTCAGCTGAGCTGAAGGCGCAGGGACGGAGGATCCAAGAGCAGACTGGCAACGTTGTCAACTAAACCTGCTCCTGTGAAAGTGTAAATGAAGCCAAAAAAAAAAAAAAAAAGCAGGACAGAAAAAACCCACAGACAAAAATGTGCAAGGAAAAGGAAGAGCAGAACACGGGGAAAACAGACGGAAGTGGCTCATCAGGAAAATAAAGGTGAGTTACCAACAGAAAATGGAGACCAAAAACAAGAGGGTCCAGCCTCTGATGAAGCAGACGAGAAAGCAACCGAGTCTGACCGACGTCATATACCACGTGGTAATAGTGGGCCCTGTGTCCTCCCTTCTTGTATAATCCAGAGGAATATTTTTACTAACTATATTGTAAATGCAAGTTTTTGAGTACCTCTAAAATATTTTTTAGTGAGAATCCCATCTCATCCTTTTTACTATTTTTAGTGTAAATGGATATTTAAATGATAAAACCACATGCTGGTTATTTAACTTTGGGGTGCACCTAGAAACAGTGCGCAACTGAACTAGAGGAGACTTGCAGTGTCTTGGGCCGCAGAGGAGGAGACTGAGAAATGGGAATTGGATCCAGGGCCACACTGCCAGCCAATGTCACATTATTCTGTAGACAGAGTGATGACAGATTCTGAAAGAATGCTAAGAAAATGGGCTTGTCCTGGTAGGTGCCTAACCCCAGTCTTAACTCTGACAGAAGACACTGCATTTGAAGTCAGGATCCGACCAGTGTGCACCACTCCACATGCCTCTAGGCTTTAAGTGCCCACATGACCTTAAGCTTCTCGCAGCCTCCTGTACAAGTAAGAAAGAGACAGCAGGAGCAGGGCCACCAAGAGAGCCCTTGTGTGGGCAGCTCCCTGCTGATCTCTGGGGTGACACTGCCATCCCTGTGGGTCCAGAAGGCAGAGTAGAGAACTAAAAAGGAAAATTATTCTACAGACTTAAGATCTCATAGGATTTGCCTTCCTTACTTTTGAACTTACTTGGGACCTGTCACCCCTTCCTTTTCTTCTATTCCTCCTTTTGGAACTGGAATGTCCACACTGTGCCTGTCCTACCATTGTATTACGTAAGTGCATAACTTGCTCATTTTCACATTTTCACAGGTGGAGAGGATTTTCCCTCAGGATGATTCAAAAAATTTTTTGATTTCCTGTTTACTTTCTACTTGGACCATAGGTTGTTCAGGAGTCTGTTGTTCACTTTCCATGCACTTGAGTAGTTTCCAGAATTTGTTTGTTATTGATTTCCAGTTTTAATCCATTGTTGTCTGAAAAGATACTTTGGATAATTTCAAGGTTTTAAAATTTGCTAAGACTTTATATGTGACTTATTGTGTGGTGTATCCTGGAGAATGTTCCATATGCTGATGAGTAGAATGGATATTCCCTAGTTGTTGGATAAAATGTTCTGTAGATGCCTGCTAGGTCCAAATGGTCTAAAGTGCAGTGTAAATCCTGTGTTTCTTTCTTGATTTGTTGCCTGAAAGATCTAACACTGAGAGAGGGGTGTTCAGGTCACTCACTGTTATCATATTTGGGTCTATCTCTTTTTTTAGGTCTAAGAGTGTTTGCTTTACATATCTAGGTGTTCCACTCTTGGGTGCATACATATTTATGATTGTCATGTCCTCTAATAGACAAACCATGAGCTAGGTTAACAAAAAAAAAAAAAAAAGAAGAGAGAAGACCCGAATAACAAAAATCAGAAATGACAAGGGAGACATTACAACTGACACTATGGAAATATAAAGAATCATTAGAGACTTTTACAAACAACTGTATGACACTAAATATGAATACCTGGAGGAAATGAATAAATTTCTGGACACATGCACACTACCAAGACTGAACCAAGAAGGAATAGAAAACCTGAAGAGACCAATAACAAGCAATGAGATTGAAGCCATAATCAGAATTCTTCCAACAAAGAAAAGCCAGGACTTGATGTTTTGTTTTTTTTTTTTCTTTTTTTGTGACCGGTAAGGGGATTGCAACCCTTGGTGTGGTGTCGCCTGTACCACGCTCAGTCAGTGAGCGCACCAGCCATCCCTATATAGGATCTGAACTGCGGTGGGAGTGCCGCTGTGCTCCCAGTCCTGCACTCTCCCGAGTGAGCCATGGGGTCGGCCCAGGACTTGATGGATTTACAGCTGAATTCTATCAAACCTTTAAAGAACTAATCACTTCTCTTCAAAAATTTTCCAAAAAATCAAAACAGAAGCTATTCCCCCAAACTCATTCTTTGAGGACAGCATCACCCAATACCAAAACCAGATAAAGATTCAGCAAAAAAAAGAAAACTACAGGCCAACACCCTTGATGAACATAGATGCAAAAATCCTCACCAAAATACTAGCAATCAGATTACAGCAACACATCAAAAAAATTATACACGATGATCAAATGGGATTCATTCCAGGGATGCAAGCTTGGTTCAACATACACAAGTCCATAAGTGTGATAACCCCCATCAACACAACCATGAACAAATCCATATGGCCATCTCGATAGATGCAGAAAAGACATTTGACAAAATTCAACATCACTTCATGATTAAGACTCTCAGCAAATTAGGAATAGAAGGAAATTATCTCAATTCAATAAAAGCCATTTATGACAAATCAATTACTTATATCATCCTGAATGCTTTTCCCTTAAGAACAGGGACAAAATAAGGATGCACTCTGTCACCACTACTATTTAACACAGTATTGGAAGTACCAGCCAGAGCAATCGGGCAAGAGAAAGAAATGAAAGGAATCCAGATGGGAGAGGATGAAGTCAAGCTGTCCTTGTTTGCTGGTGACGTGATCTTATATGTAGGAAAACCTATAGACTCTACCCAAAACTCTTACAGCTGATTAACAATTTCAGTGATGTTACAGGATACAAAATCAACACCCAAAAATCAATAGAAAGGAAGGAAGGAATGAAGGAAGGGGAAGGGAAGAAGGGAGGAAGGAAGGGAGGGAGGAAGGGAGGATGACAATTCATTGAACATTCAGAAGGAGAGAACAAACATAAGCTTAATAGAGATTGAGGGAGGGAGTGAGTGCTTGGGGAAGGACAGAAAAATCATGATGTGTAATAATAAATATGCTAATAATGACACTTAAAATTCAATTCAAAAATTAAAAGTAAATCAATTTTACTTTGTATTGACCTTTAAACTCTAGTTGTTTGTTTTATTTTGTAGTGGTTGCTCTAGGGATTAAAATATATACTTTAAGGCATCATAGTCTACGTTTAAATAGCATTATACTGCTTTTAGAATAATGTAAGAGTCCTGACTCTAATCCATTTATCGTAATACATCTTATAACTTGTGCCTTTAGCATAACTCATATTTTAAATATTTAAAATCTGTAATATGTCATTATTTTTGACAGCCAACAACCTGTGAATGTGAGTGCACATGTGCACACATGTAACTAAACAGATAAAAAAAAGGTGCTCTGTATTAATTTACGTATTTTCCTTTTCTCATTTTTCTTATTCCTCCCTGTGGATCTGGGCTGCCTTCTGGCAACCTCGTCCTTCAACCTTAAGAACTTCTTTCAGCATTTCTTGTCGTGGAAATAGGCTGAATATGAATTCTCAGTTTTCACCTGTTTGAAAATATCTTTGTTTTGTCTCCATTTATAAATATTTTTGATCAATTTAGCATTCTGTATTTGTGGTTATTTTTTTCCTACACTATTTTACAGATATGATCCCGTTTTTTTGCCTTCCATTGTTTCTAATGAGAAATCTGTCTGTGTTTGTGTTAATTGTTTCCTTCTATGTAATGTGTCTTTCCTCTGGCTTATTTTATGATTGTGTCTTTCTATTTGTTTTAACATTTTGACTATAATGTGCATGGTTGTGTCTTTCTGTGTACTTATCCAGTTTGGAGTTATTTTACCTTTGTGCATTGATAGCTTCCAGCAATCCTAAAACCCTCAGCCATTAAGTCTTTTTCTTTTTTCAGTTTTTATTGAATCAAAACTGATTATACATATTTTGGGGGTTCGACAATGAGATATGCTGATCAAATCAATATTACTAGCATATATATTGTTACAAATCGTAATTATTCTTTATGCCCCGTTCCAATCTTTCCCCCTCCCCCCTATAATCACCCTAGATTTCTTCTCTCCTTCTGAAACAGTAATGGTTGCTCTGTTGATCAGGTCCCCCAATATTGTCATAGAGCAGATGCTTCTTCTGTCACTCTGAAATGGTCTTTGTGGAGAGAGACGTCCTCTCCTTTTCTTTATCTCTGCTGGTGACTCTCCTATGTCATTGCAATCCGGTGTCAGCCATTAACTCTTTAAATATTTCTGAGCCTTCTTTTCTCCCTCCTCTTCTGGTATTCCAACTATACACATTTGACTGGTTGATATTGTTCTCTGTCACTTCTGTTTCTTTCTATTAAAAGTTTTTTCTCTACATGTTCTAGTTTGACATTTGCAGTTCACCTGTATTTAAGTTCACTGCTCCTTTCCTCTGCTATGTTGCTACCAAGGCCTTTGAATGGATTTTTCATTTCTGGTTTTGTATCTTTCATTTTTTGTATTTCTACAAAGATCCATTTAATAGTTTCTATGTCCTCATGAAAACTTCCCAATGGTTCATACACGTCATACCATTTACAACTGTGACATATTTCTTATATTTAATTTATAGTATCTGTCTTATAATTATAGTTTTAAGAGATCAACGTCTCGACAATCTCTGGTTCTGTTTCCACCAATTGTTTCCTCACGTGACCATGGGTCACATTTCCTTGTCTCATTGTATGTTTTATAATTTTTCACGTAATGTCAAACCTTGTGTATAAATGGATAGTAGCAAATAACACAAACAGTATTTACCTCCAGGTAATGGCAGAGTCTTCAAGACAGGCTGCCGGTACGGGAGGACGGGGCACTGAGTTGATCTAATTTTTATGTAAACGGAGAGTTTTTACACACTTATTTAGATTTAATGCACAATTGGCTTCAATTACTTCAAAAGAGGTAAGAAGACATTTACATG
>NW_007738171.1:33793-42910 GCF_000696425.1 Galeopterus variegatus
GCTCAGTGTAACTCAGAGGGCTTCTGTCAGCTCTGTGGCCCTGACTTCTGTCCTTGCAGGCCCACTGCCCCACCCTAAACCCTCAGACAGTCTCCACAGTGCACTCTGAAGGCTCAGTGTAACTCAGAGGGGTTTCTCTCTGCCCTCCTGTCCTGCCACTGTGTGGCAGAGCAACCACCAAATGAGCATGAGATGAGCTGTCACCCTCACTGTGGACAGCGGCGGCCCCTGGCTCTGCTGCTCCCTCTTTCTGGTGCCTCCTCACCCAGCCTGATCTCTTCAGGGTTCAGCTTGGTTCTCACTGAGGCCTTATATGTACTCCCAGCCTGGGGAAAGGGGGTCTTCACTGCATTTTCATATCATCAGATACGTCTTTCAACCACTCTGAACGTTCTACTTCTTAATGACCTGGTCACTTCTATGTCCCTTCTCAAAGGTGAGCTCTTTGGGGTCAGATGTGGTGTCTTTTCATCCATGTGCCCCGGGGCATGGAACAGCACCCGACACACAGCAGGTGTTCAGTACCTGCCGGAACCTCATCACTGGGAGTTTAGTGTGAGAGGAAATCATCGAGGATGTGAGAACTTCACGTTTCCATGTGCTGCTGAGTTGTCCTCCCAAACTGGTTTAACTAATTGGGTATCTTGAGGGGTTAAAGTTAAATTTAATTTCCTTCTCTTTTTATTAAGTAAGAAGAGAAGAAAAGTTCTATTATAATGATTAAAGAAATCTTGATGAGGTGACCTTTAAAAGGCATTGTCAGGAATTCGGTCCCTACGTCAGAGCCTGCTCATATGACATATTTAACTTGTCATTCCATGGCCTCATAGAACTAAACAAAGCCTTGAAGGTGTTTTATTCAATTTTTTCATCTTAAAGAGGAAACAGACCAAGGCCTGGGAATGATTTTTTGATTGTTTGCTTTATTTTTTACTTTTTATTTTATTGGTTTCCAAAGAAACACAGAAATTTGGCAGAATAGTTTGGCCTGGAAACTGGAATCCTTTCTAGTGCATCGGGTGTCCCCCCATACCCAAATTCCTGGCTATTCCCAAAGCACACATGCCTGCACCCTCCTTGGGATCTCTCAGCAGGCACATCTACCTGAGTCACTCTCCTGTCATCTCACTCTGGGAAATGATTCCTACACATTCTCCATGAGGAATACCATTTCCACATCTTCTGTGAAGCCCTCCCTGATAGCCCAGATATGAGCACCTCCTCTGGGATCCCACAGCCCCTACACCTTGCCCAGGCCAAGCACACATCATGCTGTGTTGTTGTGTCTATTTTCACATCTGTTTTCCCCATAGAAAGTGTGCTCCTTGAGGGCAGGGACACCTCCCTTTTCATCTCCGTATCCAGGGCCCAGACCAGTGCCTGTCATGCTCATAGTTGAAACACAATAGATACTAAATGATAGAATAGCCCAGGTGTGCTCTGCATTAGGCATTGGCTCAGGCACTTTCCTCCCGATATTTTTAATCTTCACAAAACTCCTGCCTGGAAAGGGTTATTATACCACTGTCACAGGAGAGGAAACTGAGGCTAAGAGAGTTTAATTAACTTGCCTGAAGGTCAAACAGCTAAAAGTAGAAGACCAGGTCTTCTGTTCAGACCTTTTGATTTCATACCCATTGTTCTTTCAATTGTTTCTTCATGGGGGAGAGAGGCAGATGGAGAGAACATGCATGAGAGAAATGTGAGGTGCTAATGGGACACATTGCACTGAAGTGTTTAGACACTGACATATGTCAGTCACAGGTCAAAATTGCTGAAAATATACATGAAAATATGCATGTGTATCTTTAAATGTCAACATGGACGTGAATACATATTCCTGTTATGTGTATATACACACATAAAAACAGGAGTGCTTATTACGTGAATTCAACATTCATTTACATATCTAACGTAATGCACTATATAAACTAGATATACAGTAAAAATTACATGTGCGCGTCTCCATATGAAATAGCACCATTCAGATGCCCAAAAGCCCTGCATCTTTCTGCTCAGTGGAGGCTGCATGTGCAGCACCCAGTGTCTGTAGAAGGTGCAAAGTAGGAGACTCACACTGTCCCAGAGTCCACCTGCCTATGTCTCACTTCACACTCTCCTTGGAGACTAAGCAATAACCATCCCATCTTTATGGTCAGGAGCGGATCTTGATCCAGGATGAAGTCATTTAGTCTCACTGTCCCCGATGCCTCTGTGAAAAGCCATTAATTGTAACTGAAATGAAGTGACTGGTGAAATTAGAAGTGACGGGAAAGTCAGTAGGCATGGCAGGGAGGACGGGCAGGTGGGGCCATGTTGCGCATGTGTCACATTGTGCACCATGCATTACTACACGGGGCAGAGAAGTCCCGGACTGACTTCTCCTGCAGGAGGTAACTGTTCACGTTTGGAGGACGATGTCTGCAGAGCTGGGGTTTGCCCACAGACCAGTGGGAATCATGAGGCCACAAGCAGAGAGGGGAAGCTCAGAGATATCAGGAGTCTTTCTCTGATCTGAGTGGCATGAAGAGGGAACACCGGGATTTAGATTCAGGAACAAGGCCCCTTTTGTCTCCCAGATCCATTGTCTTCCCATTCCTTCCAATCCTCTTCTCATTCACCTAAACACACACCTCTTTCCTTTTCAATCAAATCTAAACACATTTTAAATAATTAAAATCATTTCAGGTATCTTTTCATGCCACAACAGATTAAAATTAGAAATCAATAACAAGTGAAACTTGGGAAACTATACAAATACATGGAAATTAAGCAATGTGCTCCTGAACGACCTATGGGTCAGAGAAGAAATTAACAGGAAATTTAAATAATTCTTGAAACTAATAAAAGTAGACGCATCATACCAAAATCTGTGGATACTGCAAAAGCAGTACTAAGAGGGACTTTTATTGCAATAAAAACTTACTTCAAAAAATGGAATGACTCTGAATAAATAATCTAATGTTACACCTCCAAGAAATAGAAAAACAAGAAAATGCAATCCTAAAATCAGTAGATAGAAAGAAATGATTAAAATCAGAGCAGAACCAAATGAAATAGAGACTCCTGGATTTTCTTCGTTGGGAAGTTGCTGATTACTGATTCAATCTGATTGCTCATTATTTGTCTATTCAGTTTTTCTGTTTCTTCTTGGTTCAGTTGTGCTAGTTTTTACAAGTCCAGAAATCTGTCAGTTTCCTCCAGGTTTTCAAATTTGTTGGCATATAGTTGCTCATAATAAGCTCCTATGATTTCTTGCATTTCTGTAGTATTAGTTGTACTCTTCCTTTTTCATTTCTGATTTTTATTTAGATTCTTTCTCTTCTTTTTTTAGTTAGTCTAGCTAATGATTTTTCTATTTTGTTTATCTTCTCTAACCACCAACTTTTTGTTCTGCTGATCTTTTGTATTATTCTGGCAGTCTCTATTTCATTTGGTTCTGCTCTGATTTTAATCATTTCTTTCTATCTACTGATTTTAGGATTGCATTTTCTTGTTTTTCTATTTCTTGGAGGTGTAACATTAGATTATTTATTCAGAGTCATTCCATTTTTTGAAGTAAGTTTTTATTGCCATAAAAGTCCCTCTTAGTACTGCTTTTGCAGTATCCACAGATTTTGGTATGATGCGTCTACTTTTATTAGTTTCAAGAATTATTTAAATTTCCTGTTAATTTCTTCTCTGACCCATAGGTCGTTCAGGAGCACATTGCTTAATTTCCATGTATTTGTATAGTTTCCCAAGTTTCACTTGTTATTGATTTCTAATTTTAATCTGTTGTGGCATGAAAAGATACCTGAAATGATTTTAATTATTTAAAATGTGTTTAGATTTGATTTGTGACCTAACGTGCTCTACCCTGTACAATGTTCCATGTACTGATGAGAAGAATGTATGCTCTGTAGTCGCTGGATATAATGTTCTGTAGATGTCTACCAAGTCCACTTGGTCTAAAGCCCAGTTTAAATCCTATGTCTCTCTGTTGATTTGCTGCCTAGATGATCTATCCAGTGTGGATAGAGGGGTGTTGAGGTCCCCAGCTATTATTGCATTAAGGGTCTATCTCTCTCTTTAGGTCTAATAGTGTTTGCTTTATATACCTGGGTGCTCCAATTTTGGGTCCACATATATATTTACAACTGTAATATCCTCTTACTGGATAGATCCGTTTATCATTACATAATGGCCTTCTTTGTCCCTTTTCATAGTTTTTCATTTAAAGTCTATTTTATCCAATTTAAGATTAACTACTCCTGCTCATTTTTGGTTTCCATTTATGTGGTATACTTTTTCCATACCTTCACTCTTTGTCTGTGTGAGTCTTTAAGGTGAGGTGAGTTTTTCGTAGGCAGCATGTACTTCCGTCTAGTGTTTTAACTCATCCAGACAGTCTATGTCTTTTGAGTGGAGAATTCAATCCATTTGCATTTAGGGTTGTCATTGAAAGGTATTGTATTGCTCCTGGCATTTTCTTGATTTTTGTATGATTCCTTTAAATATCTTTTGTTCTTTTCTTTCATTTTTATTGTTTCTCTTTGGTGTTCATTGATTTTTTGAGGTGGTGGGATATAGTTTCTTTTTCTTTCTCACTTATGTATCTACTCTACCAGTGTGTTTTGTCCTTTCTTGTGTATTCATGATGGTGATTATTATTTTTTGGATTCCAGACACAGGACTCCCTAGAGAATTTCTTATAGGGCTTGTCCTGTGATGATGAACTCCCAAAGCTTTTGCTTCTCTAGGAAATACACTATATCTCATTCATTTCTGAAAGACAGCCTTACTCAGTATGGTATCGTTTGGTGGCAGTACTTTTCCTTTAGTACTTTGCATATATCTTCCCATTGTTTTCTAAACTGTAGGGTTTCTTTTCTTTCTTTTTTTTTCCTTTTTGTCTTTTTCCGTGTCCGGCAATGGATCACAACCCTCAGTGTCGCGCCCATACCGGACCGGGACCAGCAACGGGATCGCAACCCTTGGTGTTGCTCCCACACCTCGCTCAGCCAGTGAGCGGGAACCGGTCTGTATGTGGGATCTGAACCCTCGGTGGGAGCGCTACGCGGGAGCGCCACCGCACTCCCAAGCAGCACACTGCAGCAGTGCGCCACCGGGCCGGCCCTAAACTTTAGGGTTTCTGTTAAGAAGTCTGCAGTCAGTCTGATGTGGATTCCCTCATAGATAATTTGTTGCTTTCCCTTGCTGTTTTCAGAATTCTTTCTTTGCCTTTGACTTTTGATAATTTGACAATGATGTATCTCTGGGAGGGCCTTTTAGGGTTAAATCTAGTAGGGGATCTTTTTGCATCTTGGATCTATAAGACTGTATCTCTCCCAAAATTTGGGAAGTTTACAGCTATTGTTTCATTAAATAGGCCTTCAATGCCTTTTCCTTTCTATTTCCATTCTTGTACACCTATAATATATGTATTTGTATGCTTAAGGTTATCAGCAAGGTTTCACAGGTTTTCTTCATTTTTAAAACAATTATCTTTTTCTTATTTGGGGGGGAGACCAATTGAGTTAATTCCAAAAGCCTGTCTTCTACTTTGGAGGTTCTTTCTTTTGCTTTTTCTAGCCTGCTGTTCATGCCCTCTGTTTTATTGTTTATTTTTTTTAAAAAAATATAATGTTCCAATATTCTGCTTGATTATTTTATTGTCCGTATCTCTTTGTTGTGTTTCTTATTCATGTCCTGGAATTTCTTTTTGACTTCATTGTGATTTCTAATTTTTTTTTCCATTATTTTGAGTTTCCCTAGTATTGCTCTTTGAGATTCTCCCTCAGGCAATTCATCTATTTCCTGTGTTTGGCATCTGGTAATGGAGAATTGCAGTCTTCTTTTGGAGGAGCCATTTCCCTGTTTTTCCATGATTCTCTAATCTATGCCTTGTCATCTAGGTATATCATGGTGTAGTCACTTCTTTTAATCCTAGGAGTGGCTTTTGAAGAGGGAGACACTTTCCTGTAGACATATTCTGTAGAGGATTCATAAAGTAAATGTACTTCACAAAGCCTGGTTTTCCAAAGACTTGCAGTTTCAAATATTGACTTTGTGGAGGACTGGAAATTTTCCTCAGGCTATAAAGTCTCTGGTGTAAGATAAAGAATTGTAACGCAGCACGGTTGCTGGCTCAAGGAGACATAACTGAGTGTTATGTAAAGATATTGAGAAATTGCTTTAAGAAGGGAATGCTTGCTAAGATCAAGCTTTCGTTGGTGGATCACTTAAACTGTCTACTGGAATGTCATCTGGCTTGTTTTCACTGAGGTGCCAGCCTACATTGTTAAACTATATAATACCACCTAGTTCTCTTCCTGTGACTTCCTTGCCTATAGAATAAATGCAGGAAGAGAACTCCAATTTGGGGTCAACTTCCCAAGAAAGGAGTGCCTCTTGCTTGAGGGTTCCGAGAAAGTTAACCACTTTGGGGCTTCTCACTGTTCAGAAGAGATGGGCTTTGAGTAATCCTTTGCAGCTCTGCCACCCAGGGGATAAGGGATGACAAATCCATGGGGGTCAAAGCAACAGTATTCTATACTAACAGTTAGACTGGGCATTTTAAGATTGGGACTGAATGAGTGCAGTGGTGCAGACTTCATGCAACTTATCAACTGTATTCAGTCTCGGAGTTCCCTGTGGGTGCCTTTGTTGGCTAGGTCGTGGGGTCCTCAGCAGTTTCTTTTGGGAAGAGTAATCATTGTTGGTCAGTGAGCAGATATATACTGCTGTGGCATATCCTGGTAGCTCTGTATAAGGCCACTGGCTCAGCTGTTGAGTCTCAACCAAGCCTGTATGAAAGTTGCAGGGTCCAGTAACTTTCTACAGGTGTGTTGTAGGGAGACAAAGCTGCTATTCAATAAATATTGGCTTCAGTGTAGGTGTACACAGATGCTGTAGGGCCTGGTAGCTCTGCAGTTTGATGTTACAGGGCCTGGTAGATCTGAAGTTGGAAATCTGATCAGTTGTTGAGCCTGATGCAAGCCTGTAAGGGTACAGCTTAAGCCAGCAGCTCTGCAAAGACCTGACGTGGGGTGTCAGAGCCCCTACGTAGTCTTCTGTTGGTCTGGTCTGGGAGCAGATATACACCGTGGTAATGGTCCTGGGAGATCTATAGTGGGCCACTGGCTATGCTACTGAGCCTGATCAAACCTGTGCAAAGAATGTAGGGTCCAGCAGCTCTCTGCTCTCTGGAGTTATGCTATAGGAAGGAAAGCTGCTACCCAATCATCTGTTGAGCCAATGCAAGCCAGCATAGTTGCAGCTTAGCAGAGCAACATTATACATGCCTGCCTTGGGAAGGGGTGCTACGTGAGTTCAGAGCTAGGGTCTTAGTCTTTTGGTATCTCCTAGGCTCCAGGAAGCCTGTGATGTGGTCTCAACAGTGCCCAAATGGGCACAGTAGAATGGAGGCAGGGCCTCCAGATAGAGGGAGTCAGCCCTACTGGGTCTTGCACAGTGATAGAGGCTCCAGATAGTAGGGATTGTGGCCCTGCTGTTCCCCATGCAAACATGTGGAGGGTTCGGGGAGGGATCAGGGCAGCCACAAGGCTAGCTGTAGGCCATGAAAGTACTCGTGGGTTCAGCCTCCACAGGCCATTTAAGATGGGCAGTGAATGTGGGGAACTGTTGCACTTTAGTGGGTTTTCTGCTCAGCACGTCTACCTGCTCTCCTGGGGAGGAGGGATGCTGTGTGGGTTCAGATGCTGGAGTCTTGCTCTTTCTGTCTGTCCTAGACTCAAGGCAGTCTGTGCATTAGTCCCACCAGTGCCCATGTTAACACAGTAGAATGCAGGCAGGGCCTCCAGACCAAGGGAGTCTGATTAACTGGCTCCAGGGCAAAGCACATTCCCACCAGGGCTTCAGCTAGCAGACGGTGCCATATCTCAGCTGCTGGAGGTAACATGGGTTTTAATCTCCTTGGGCTTCTTCTACACAAACGCCCAGCTACTCTCCAACTGGGCCTGGGTCCCAAAAAGATTGGAGGGACTCCCTTGAGGCAGGGCTTGCTCGTGTTTGTGGTGGTGGTGTGAAAAGCTGGGTTCTTTTCCAGCCTACAGTATCTCCACCTGGTTCTGGGCTGCCCTTTGGAGTGGGGCTCAGGCTGGATGCCCTGCTCTGCTCCTACTGTGCCATTCCCTTCCACACTTCACAAGTATCTCCTCAGTCTCCTGGTGCTCTGCACCGTGTTTCCTCAGGTTCCTCAGTCAAAATTGATCGTGTCTTTTTTGGTCCCTTTTTATGGGGAGGGGACTAGGACCAAACCTCTCTTGTCACCCAGAATGGGAAGTGCTTCTGTTTCTTTCTTTCTTTTTTATTTTTTTAAAAACATTTACTTTTAGAATTAGCTAGCTGGACACAGTTTAGATTATCTCAATTTTGTTGCTAACATCCAAGGCTTCATGGTCAGGAGCCAGTCAACAGATGCCTTTTTCTCTCCATCAGGCCTGATCATTGTGCTGACTGTGGCCACATCAGTGTCATGGAGCTTCTTCACAGAAGACCTGCTCCAGTTCTGCTGCTTGCTGACCACAACAGTCATGACGTGCACAAGTATTTTGTTGTCTTACTTCTTCATGGCTGATTCATAGTCAGGGGAACACAATGATGGCATTATTGTCAAGCTTCTTTCCCCTTTGGGTGCTCTTCCAAGGATATGTGGGCTGTGTCAGGGCTGCAGGATCTTAGGCCTTTGGAAGTTGGGTGATGTATGGCTCTTAAATTATCTGTAATTCTGGATGGTTTCTAACACTGCCTTCTTTGCCTTCAGAGACTTTGCGTTGGCTTTGGTTTTGGATTTGCGACAGGCTGGAGCCTCCCTCTTTGCTTTCAACACAACCATTATTACGAAGTTCATTTAATGTTCTTTTAAAAGACAAAATTCTGACCCTTATTCTCATAGAAGTCAGCCTGGAAATTATGTTTTCATTTTTAATCAGCAAGAAAGGACATATCGTTTGATAACATGATGAAATAAGGTCACCAAATTTGTCCAGGTCCCAGTTTTTCTCATTTGCAACAGTTAAATAAATAGTAAGAAACCTTTTGATCAAATAGAAGAAAACATAGCAGCTAACCAAGATGAGAATGGTGTAGGTAGCTCTCTCTTCAGGAAAGCGT
>NW_007738171.1:46065-46383 GCF_000696425.1 Galeopterus variegatus
TGTAGAACAATGTCAAACTACTTAATGGGATCGCTGTTTATGTGATCAACGGGTGCCCCTGCATATGGCAGACTTCCTTTCGCTCTGCCCAAAAAGTGGAGCTTTGTGCTGTACATCGAGTTCTCATTGATCTGCCTGATAAATCTTTTAATTTATACTCTGACAGCAAATATGTTATCAATGCCTTACAATGTATAGAGACTGTTCCTGATATACATGTTGTTTTTTCCTTGTTTTCTGACATCCAACGACTTTTGCATTCCAGATCCCGTAGGTGTTATTTTGGACATCTTCGTGCTCACTCTGACTTGCCTGGCC
>NW_007738172.1:0-4343 GCF_000696425.1 Galeopterus variegatus
AGGCCTGAGTCCCACAGAGACCACATGCCCCGCAGTGCCAGCACATAACCAAGCAGGTAGGCCTTGCTGCCCCCAGACCCCATCTCCAGCCGGGCTGAGTGCATGCCAACCAGAGAGGTGCCCTGCCAGAGAGGCCTGAGTCCCACAGAGACCACATGCCCCGCAGTGCCAGCACATAACCAAGCAGGTAGGCCTTGCTGCCCCCAGACCCCATCTCCAGCCGGGCTGAGTGCATGCCAACCAGAGAGGTGCCCTGCCAGAGAGGCCTGAGTCCTGTGGAGACCACACACCATGTAGCACCAGTGCATGACCCAGCAAGTAGGCCTCCCCGCCGCATGACTCAATCCCCAGCCTGGCTGAGTGCACAGAATTAGAGAGGCATGCCACTGGAGAGGCCTGAGTCCCATGGAGAACACATGCCCCGTGGCACCAGCACACGACCTAGCAGGTAGGCCTTGCCACTGACAGACTCCATCACCAGACCGGCTGAGTGTGCACCAACTGGAGAGGCACCTCCCCGGAGAGGCCTGAGACCCAACACAACCACTCGCCCAAGGCATCAGTGGGTGACCAAGCAGACACTGAGACAGCCATGCCAAATTGGCAGCCCTGGCAGGATCCTAGCCAGACAATAGTGTCGAACCAGTGGACCATGAAATCCCTTGCCACAATGATTAAACACCAAAGTAAAGATACCAGAAATATGACAAATCAAGAAAGTACGCCTCCAAAGGACAATAACTCTCAAGCTCTAGATCCTACAGAACAAGAAGCCCTTGAAATGTCTGACAAGGAATTTCGAGTGATAATTCTAAGGAAACTAAATGAGATACAAGAAAACTCAGCTAGACAACACAATGAAATGAGGAAAAGTATACAGGACCTAAAAGAAGAAATGTACAAGGAAATCAATACCCAGAAAAAGAATGTACCAGAGCTTGCCAAGCTGAAGAATTCATTCAACAAAATAAAAAACACAACAGAGAGTTTAACCAGGAGGCTTGCAGAAGCAGAAGAGAGAACTTCTGACCTTGAAGATGGGCTGTTTGAAATAACACAGGCAGACAAAAAAAAAAGAAAAAAGAATTTAAAACACTGAAGAAAATCTAAGAGAAATATCAGACAATCTTAGGCGCTCAAACATCGAGTCATGGGTATTCCAGAAGGGGAGGAAAAAGGAGATTACATTGAAAACATAAACAACGAAATAGTGGCAAAAAACATCCCAGGTATAGGTAAAGACACAGATCTTCAGATTCAGGAAGCTCAAAGATCCCCAACTGTATTCAACCCAAAAAGGTCTTCTCCAAGACATGTTATAGTCGAATTGGCAAAATTCAAAGACAAAGAGAGAATCTTCAAAGCTGCAAGAGAGATGCATCAAGTCACCTATAAGGGATCCCCAATCAAACTAACATCAGACTTTTCATCACAAACCCTAAAAGCCAGAAAGGAATGGGATGATATACTCAAAATACTAAAAGACAGAGATTGCCAGCCAAGAATATTCTACTCCTCAAGGCTGTCCTTCCAAAATGAGGGGCAAATAGTTTATTTTTCTCAGACAAACAAAAACTGTGGGAGTTCACCACCACATGACCACCCTTACAAGAAATTCTCAAGGGAGTACTGGGTTTGGTACCTGAAAAATAACTACCACTGCCATAAAAACTCAAGAAAAATCAAAACCCACTAGTAAAATTAAAATGGCAACAATGAAGAGGGAAATAAAGGTTATCTACAACCCAAGAAACCAACAAATACAGAAGACGAACAGTAAATCAAAAAGAAAGGAACAAAAGACACTTAAGACATCCAAATCAATAGTAAATCAACACTTTTCAATAACAACTCTTAATGTAAAATGACTAAATTCTCCAATCAAAAGACACAGACTGCCTGACTGGATTAAAAAGGAAGACCCAACTATATGCTGCCTTTAAGAGACTCACCTCACCGATAAAGACTCACATAGACTAAGAGTGAAAGGATGGAAAAAGATTTACCATGCAAACAGAAATGGACCACAATTTTTTTTTTTTGAAGTCCTTACAACAAGCAAATGGAGAGGACACACTTGGGTGGGAGTGGGGAGAGGGAAAAGGGAGGGAGGTTTCGGTGATGGGACATAATAATCAACTACATTGTATAATGACAAAATAAAAATAATAAAAAAAAAAAACCTTAGCATCAGAACCAAAAAATAATAATAATAATCAATCAAACACAATAAAAAAAAGAAATGAAAAACAATCTAGAGTAGCTATTCTTGTATCTCATAAAATAGACTTTAAACTAAAAACCATAAAAAGAGATAATGAGGGCCATTACATAATGATAAAAGGGTTCATCCATCAAGAAGACATCACAATCATAAATGTATATGCACCCAATTTCGGAGAAGCCAGATTTACAAAGCAAACTCTATTAGACCTAAAGAAGGAAATAGACACTAATACCATAATAGCAGGGGACTTGAACACCCCACTATCAATATCGGACAGATCATCTAGGCAAAGAATCAGCAGAGAAACACAAGATCTAAATAACACTCTAGACCAATTGAAATTGGCAGATATCTACAGAACATTCCATAGAACAACCTCAAAATATTCATTCTTCTCATCAGCATATGGATCATTCTCCAGTATAGATCACATGTTAGGTCACAAATCAAGTCTAAACAAATTTTTTAAAAAATGGAATTATCCCATGTATTTTTTCAGACCACAATGGATTAAAATTAAAAATCAATAACAAATGAAATTCTGGAAACTATACAAACACATAGAAATTAAACAGCATTCTACTTAATGATCTATAGGTCCAAGAAGAAATCAAACAGGAAATCAAAAAATTTATTGAAACTAATGAAAACAATGATACATCATACCAAAACTTGTGGGATAGTGCAAAAGCAGTACTAAGGGGGAAATTTATTGCATGAAATACTTATTTCAGAAGAATGGAAAGATGGCAAGTGAAAAACCTAATACATCCCCTTAAAGAACTAGAAAAACAAGAACTATCCAAACCCAAATTTAGCAGATGGGAAGAAATCATTAAGATCAGAGCAGAACTTAATAAAATTGAAACCCAAAAAATGATACAAAAGATCAATGAATCAAAAGTTGTTTTTTTCAAAAGATAAATAAAATTGACAAGTCATTAGCACAGCTTACTAAAAAACGAAGAGAGAAGATCCAAATAGCAAAAATTAGAAACGAAAAAGGTCATATTACAACTGATACCTCTGAAATACGAGGAATCATTCGAGACTGCTATAAACAACTATATGCCAACAAGTTTGAAAATCTGGAGGAAATGGACAAATTTCTGGACACACATAAGCTCCCAAAATTAAGCCATGAAGATGTAGAAAATCTGAACAGTAATAAAATACTACCTAACAGAGTACAGCAACACATATGCAAAATTATACACCATAATCAAGTGGTATTCATCCCTGGGATGCAAGGTTGTTTCAACATATGCAAATCAATAAATGTGATACACCATATCAATAAAATCAAATACAAGGACCATATGATCATCTCTGTAGATGCTGAAAAAGCATTTGATAAAATTTAACATTCATTCCTGATAAAGACTCTCTACAAGTTAGATACAAATGGGAAGTATCTCAACATAATTAAAGCCGTATATGATAAACCCACTGCCAATATCATCCCAAATGGGGAAAAGCTGAAAGCTTTTCCTTTTAAGAATTGGATCTAGACAAGGATGCCCACTCTCATCACTCCTATTCAACATAGTTTTGGAAGTACTAGCCAGAGCAATCAGAGAGGAAAAGGAAATAAAAGGCATCCAGATTGGAAAAGATGAAGTCAAACTGTCCCTGTTTGCAGATGACATGATCCTATATATCAAATAGGCTAAAGCCCCTAAAAAAAACTCTTAGAGTTGATAAATGACTTCAGCAAAGTTGCAGGATACAAAATCAACACACAAAAATTGGTAGCATTTCTATTCTCCAATAGTGAACATGCAGAAAGAGAAATCAAGAAAGCTAGCCATTTACAATAGCCATCCCAAAAATAAAATACTTAGGAATAGAGTTAACCAAGGATGTGAAAAATCTCCACAATGAGAACTACAAACCACTGCTGAGAGACATTAAAGAGGACACAAGAAGATGGAAAGATATCCCATGCTCTTGGATTGGAAGAATCAACATTGTGAAAATGTCCATACTACCCAAAGTGATCTATAGATTCAATGCAATCCCCATCAAAATTCCAGTGACATTTTTCTCAGAAATGGAAAAAACTATCCAGACATTTGTATGGAATAACAAAAGACCACGCATAGCCAAAGCAATT
>NW_007738172.1:4892-5699 GCF_000696425.1 Galeopterus variegatus
AAAAAACTAAAGCTAGAGGCATAGCACAAACTGACTTTGAACTATACTACAAAGCTATAATAACCAAAACTGCATGGTACTGGCATAAAAACAGAGACACTGATCAATGGAATAGAATAAAGAATCAAGAAATCAACCTACACACCTATAGCCATCTGACCTTTGACAGAGGCACCAAGCCTATACACTAGGGAAGAGACTGCCTCTTCAGCAAATGGTGCTGGGATAACTGGATATCCATATGCAGGAGAATGAAACTAGACCCAGATCTCTCACCGTATACCAAAATCAACTCAAGATGTATTAAATAACTAGATGTACACCCTGAAACAATAAAACTTCTTAAAGAAAACATAGGAGAAACACTTCAGGAAGTAGGACTGGGCACAGACTTCATGAATATGGCCCCAAAAGCATGGGCAACCAAAGGAAAAATAAACAAATGGGACTATGTCAAAATAAAAAGCTACTGCATGGCAAAAGAAACAATTAACAGAGTTAAAAGACAAGCAACTGAGTGGGAGAAAATATTTGCAAAATATCCATCTGACAAAGGATTAATATCTGGAATATACAAGGAACTGAAACAACTTTACAACAAAGAAACAAGTAACCCAATTAAAAAATGGGCAAAGGAGCTAAATAGGCATTTCTCAAAGGAAGATATATGAATGGCTAACAGACACAGGAAAAAATGTTCAACATCATTCAGCATTCAGGAAATACAAAAACCACACTGAGATACCATCTCACCCCAGTTAGGATGGCTAATATCCAAAAGACTGTGAACGATAAATGCTGGCAAGG
>NW_007738172.1:6888-28494 GCF_000696425.1 Galeopterus variegatus
GAAATATCACGTGTTCTCACTTATTTGTGGGAGCTAAAAATAAATAAATAAATACACAAACTGGTGGGGGGAAGAAGACACAATTACAATTCCTTAAAGTTGATACGACAAGTGAACAGATAGGAGGTTGTTGGGAGGGAGGGGGGGAGAGGGAGGTTTCTGTAATGGGCCCGATAATCAACCACATTGTATATTGACAAAATAAAATTTTAAAAAATAATAAAATAAATAAAATTACTGACCCTCAGCAAAAAAAAAAAAAATATGAAAAGCTCAATTTATAGACAAAAAAAATCAATTATCTGGAATAGATAGCTAATGAATAGGGAATGGAGTCGTTAATTCAGCTGATGTTTTTCCTAAGGCTAACTAGGCATCTCTTTTTGTACCTGAAATATATCCCTCCCCTTTAGTGTAAATGGCTCTATTTTAAACAACAGGGATTTTCCGATCTTCAGGTTTGACATTCAACCTCCGCAGGTAAACAGAGAGAAAACAACTAAAGAAGAAAAGTCTCTAGAGCACAGAATGTTCCTCCAGGCTCGCTTTTCCCCACGTCTTCCTTGGCTTTTTTCTCTGCCTCTCCAAGGTGGAAGGTTGAGGATATGTTCAATCTCTTCTCCTAAGAAGGCTTCTTTGACCACCCCAGCCATTTGCTCTGAGATATGTACTTACTTCAACACTTCCATTTTATTGTTTGATCTGATTTCACAGCTAGAACGTAAGCTCTGAGGGCAGCACCTGTAAAACTGAATAAAGATTGTAGTGGTTTAATGTGAAATCCCCAATAGTAAACTTTTCAGAGAAATGGGAATGCGTGAGGACCCCTCTCCCCAATCTCACATTCACTTCTTGGGGTTTAGCAGTATCTAAAGGCGGAATGACTCACATCCTCAGACATTAGCATATACACTCTGTTCTTTCCAGCATTCTGGCTGATTGTTTTAGGACGTTCCTCCTAATCACCAATATGCTTCTTGTCTAGAGATTTCTACGATCCTGGTAGGAACCTATATTATTCTCTGTCTCTAAGAGCTGGAAAACTCAAGTCTTCCCAATGAAAGATTCCACTCTTAGCTTCAGATAGTGTAAAATAGTCTCATGGCAATTTGGGGGATGCTGCTTAACTTTTCTCAATGTTAATTGCCTTATTTGCTACAAAGGGAATGACAATAACTACCTCAAAGCTTGTTGGATGCTCTCCAATTTGATTAAATGGGGTGAAGCACATGAAAAAGTCTGGCCTGAACCTGGTTACCAGTACATGCTGGTTCATTTCCCTCCTTGAAGCTGCACTATCTGTATCTACAGTATGCAGCTGCCCTAGGATAATCCACAGATGAAAGCTACGGGTAGCCAGACCCGTAGCTGGCCAAGCCCTTTATCCTAATCCCAGCTCCAGGCCCTTAGGTATGGCCCAGACTTAAACTTTCCCTGAGAAGCAGGGATCCACTTAAAGGTCCAGTCCTGACTCACTCCAATTCCCAAACCCTCACATATGGCTTTTATTAAAATGTGCCTTGTCTTTATATTAATATAAATTTATCTTAGCCTCCTTACAAGAGTGTGAACAACCTAAGGGCCAACAGAGCATCTTAGTCATCTCTTAAAATTTTACAACATCTAGCAAAGTGCTCAATAGCAGATGGGGTACATACTTTTTGAATTAAATTTCCCAACCACCCCATATTTAGAAGAAAGATATACTGCTCTTCAGTTGGAAAAGTGAGAAACCTGAGCCCCAAAAGAACCATAAACACAGTTGTCTGCCTGCCCCAAAATCAGTCCTGAGTGTTTATCCCCACTACACATGATTTAAGGAACACATACTAGTTAGCTTCAGCTGAATAGCACAAACATAATTCCTCTTCCAGGGATTGGTTTTAAGTGTGGACCAAAGAGATGTGATGGGATGTGCTACACATGATTTAAGGAACACATACTAGTTAGCTTCAGCTGAATAGCATAAACATAATTCCTCTTCCAGGGATTGGTTTTAAGTGTGGACCAAAGAGATGTGATGGGATGTCTTCTGAGAAACGTGTCTGCTCTTAAAAAGAAACACATGAGAAGAGAGAATTCGACTTCTTGGAAAGATGCATGACTATGAGGGGAACTAGCCCGATGGTCAAGGCCAACTCACCAAGGAGCAGAAAGCAAGGAAGAGCTGGGCTGGGATGGGTGATGGAGAGCAGCTGCAGCCTAATGACCCTGGATCCAGTTACCCCCCGTACCTCTTGGTGTGGAAGCTATTAAAAATGCGCATTTTTAAAGCCAGTTGGTTATTTGCAGCCAAAAGCAACCCTAACCCCAAGCTCTTCCAAGAGAACACAGACAGAAAGATCTGGGTCTGGAACAAGTGACAGAACAAGTTTTTGGTCTGGCTTAAGCTGAGGGAGCACATCAGTTACCTGGTCAGCCTGTGTCTTAATTTAAAGCTTGCACAGGGCACCCTGTTCTCTTGTGGTGTCCTTGCAACAACAGAGTAAAATTCAAACGTCATTCATGCCTTTAAGGAAATTTAAGTCTCCCCATAAGCCTGAGAAGTGACCTGCACCCAGGTGTCACAGGAGGCCATTGTGTTTCTTATCTCAGCAGTGCTGGGTACACAGCAGGTCTTCACACAACATATACAAATTGACTGACAGATCAGGCGACTCAGTAATGTGCTTCTGGGGGGGTACAACCCCAGAAACGGAAGAGAGGAGGGAAAATGCAGGAGTGAGAGGGAAATTAACCCCACTTCATTTCTGTAGTGAAAAACTCATCCCAGGTTTTGCTTTGAAACACCAGGCCTCATCTCAGAAACTGGCAGTGACTTGCACTTGGAGTTCAGAGGCCCCATGTGCATGTGTGAGAAGCGTCTCTTCAACTACACAGCAGAAGCTGTTCTGTGGAATTCCTTCCAAATTACCATCTTAATGTGATGACTATTTTTTTGTATCTGTGCCCTGAAGAGATTCTTAAATCTGGAAGCAGAGAAGAAACTTGGGGGAGACATGTGTTTGGATGACAAAAAGGCTTCTCTGTGAGAGTGCGAATTCCTTTGAGCCCTGTATTTCATAAACATCGCAGAGACATTCCAGCTTAGGGGTTTGTGCAACCATTTTTGTGAAGTGCAAAACAGGGCCTTGTCTTCTCATTTATTACATTTTATTTTTCCCTGCATTATATATGAAGTTCCACAGTGGAATCTATCCTGACCTCTCACTGAGAGGGGCAGATAGGACTGAACTGTTATTTAACTTCCACGGTATTAACTTGGGTTTTAGTTCCTGTGAACAGGTCTAAATTTAGGTTTTTCTCTTGCTCCTATGCTCCTAACGCCCTGCTACAGGCATCCAGGCCATGGAGAAAGCAGGAGAGCTGGGGCTGGGGCATGAATGGAGAGCAGCAGGGGTGTACCCTGACTGTGTCCAAGAGCCACCTGAGGGGTGTGACAAGAAGGGACATTAGAAATAACTGCCAGGGACATTTACAATGGGCTGTAAGAAATAAAAAGTTTGTGCTTTGCAGAAAATGGAGACCCAGAAAATGTACTTGGGCCAGGGAATTCTCATGTTTGAGTTTTCCCAGAAGCAGAAACTGAGAGGAAGATTTGAATCCAGGGAGTTCATTTGGGACGTAATCTCAGGAATGGGTGGGAGATGAATGGGAAAGTGATACAGAAAAATAGGAACAAGACAACAAAGGAGAGTGTGGATTAAACATATCCCAGATAGACACCATTAGAGTATTCTTAGACTTTTGTGGCTCACAGCTAGGGCTCTGGAGTCTTGGTTTTATTCTGCCCCATTATTGGTGGATGAAACCTCCGGAGAAGAGACTCACAGCAACAGACAGGTGAATGTCCAGAAAACTCAGAGAAAGACAATAGGAAGCATTTTGGTTGACAAAAAATGTCCCCAGCAGGAAATAAGCAATGAGCGTAAGTTCAGGTGTGTGGATCAGGACAACAGGAAACAGCCATGGTGGTCCAGGGAAGGACTGGATAAGCAAGAACAACACAGGACCTCACTCTCGTGGTATCTGCAGCAGCTGCTAGGTTTCAAGAGAGCATATTCTCGGAATTGAGCTGTAAAGTAAGGGCCTAGTTGAAAACACAGCCAAGTTCCCAGTTCTGGACAAAAAGCTCATTGTCAAAGTTGGTGGTCAGGCCTATGTTTATGTTTCCACATGAGCTGTTGAATTTGAGACTCTCAAATTACTTCTGAGGAAGCTCAATGTTGGTCCAGGAAGCTGGTTGCAGTATGGGACCAGTCAAGTAGTGACAGAAGAGGGTGGGAGAAAATGCGGGGAACCCAGCCATCCTTGCAGATGGGGTGTCTCCAGGCTCATTTCACAGGGATCATGTGGGGCACTGGGTGTGATTGCTCAACCCTCTAACCACAAGATGACCATGCAATGTGGGGAAACAATCAAATCACTTAGTCTTGCATTCTATTTTTTCTTTGCAAGAATGCTTAATGGGAGAGAGAGAAAATAAGAGATGAGACATTTAAACTTTTAGTGTGATTTTTCTATCATATTCTTAAGAAGAAAGAATTCTTTTTTGTTACAAGGTTTTGTTTGTTCGTTAATTTGTTTTTCCCCCAAGCCATGAAATAATAGAAAATATAAAACTTTCTATCAACCGCTGAGTCAGCTACAAATAACAGAAGTTCAGTGAAAGGAGGAGAGCTGCTTTAATTCCTGAACCAGTTGCTACTGTCACAAAGGCCACTGTGAGACAGAAGGCTCAGGACCGGTCCAGCACTGAAGTCTGCATGTGCAATGATGGCATACACAGAGAGCAGAGAGAAAGAGGACACACTCAACTTAGAAACCGTAGTCCTTAGCTGAATCTTGGGCTTTTTGTTTTTTTCCTATATAAAACAAAGCAATTTCTAAAATGGTGAAAATAATTCTGCCACAGAGACCAGTTACAGGTGAGAATGACCCACTGATACATATCTGCCCTCTAGACTTCAGGGACGCTAGCAGAAGTCAACTAAGCATGGATCAAAGTACTGGCAATACCAGAGTAGCTTAGATGACAAGTGGACTTGCTGCCATTAGAAACGACATTGACGATCTATATTTATCAACATGGAGAGATGCTCATTCCACATATTATTAATTGAGAGAGTAATGGGTAAAATATTAAACAGTATTATGGCATCGCATTGGTTTAAAATGTGCAACATATATTTCAAAAGTCTGGAAGGGAAAACAACAGTGTTAGTGATATTTGTCTCTATGTGATAAGAATGTGAGGTTTTTTATATTTATAACACTTTTAACAGTAAAAATGGGTTTCTTGTGTAATTAAAAAATAAATCATGGCCAATAAAAAGACATTGTTGAAGAATGTCATTTCTCCTCCAAAGTGCTGCAAATATTGTTATGAACCAAGGAAATGAAGAAAAACCAAAGATTTCTGAGCAGAAAAGGATAAAAATAAAAATTCTTGAAAAATGAAAAAAAAATTAGCTTTTCTCTGCAATGACATGGTGGGATAATTACACATCATGGGGTGAAATTTGTATAATCATATTTAGTTGATTCCAAAGGTAATTGTCTATTTTAACCTTTACCTCTGAATAATATTAGCACAGAGATGTAAGCTGTGTGTGAATTTTTTGTCTTATCAGAAATTACTATGGGAATAATAGCTTAGATTATTGTTTCATCTATTATATATTATTCTCAGCAGTGTCTATAAAATACAAAATATAAAGGATTGGTATGATAAAATGAAAACTATTAATAAGAAGACAGTTCATCATAGTCAAATTTAAAAGGAGCAACAGTTTGTTAACTGTTGGCAAAATTGTATTACGAGACCAATGGATTTCTCTACAGAGTTTTTGTTAGAGACCAATTAGTATTTTAAAATGCTTACTGTTCTTAAGTCCCAGGGATAGTGAAGGGATATAGGAGTACATGACAGGAAGCACATGGATTATCTAATTATTTTTCAATTATGGGTGACACATTGGATACAAAAATCTGCAAGCCATCTATTCATTCATTTTACAGCTGTGTTTTAAGGGATATAGGAGTACATGACAGGAAGCACATGGATTATCTAATTATTTTTCAATTACGGGTGACACATTGGATACAAAAATCTGCAAGCCATCTATTCATTCATTTTACAGCTGTGTTTCTTAGAAAAAATACATTTCATTAGGGCAGCACTTTTATAAGAAACAAAAAAATAAAAACACACCTACAAACAACGTATATGCCTCAAACAGAACCCCAGGAGGGAAGAGTGTTGGCCTAGTCGCAGGTAGCCGAGGGCGGAGCTTGTGTGGATGGAGCTGCAGGCACCAGGGGGGCAGCAGTTGCTCTAGACAGGAGCTAGATGTGATTGGGAAGTGTTCTTTCTCAGACAGATGAGCCCAGAATTAGTAATCTGTGTGTTTTCCAGCAACAAATGTGTATGGCAAACTACCATCCTGGTTGCAGATGTATAATAAAGTTTATCATGCCCATTTCAGACTGTGCAAGTCGAAGTGCCATGGAGTTGAGAGAGATCTGAGCCAACCTCCAATGCTGTAATTAAACTTTCTTTAATTGAAAGTTTTATTGAAATAATAGTAGATTCACTCGCAGTTGTAAGAATTCCTACAGAGATCCTTGCAAACTTTGCCTAGTTTTCCCAATGGTGACTTGTGCAAAACTGTAGTAGAATACCACAACCAGGATACTGACATTGACTTTATTCATGATTATTTATTGACTGGTCTTTTTCAGATTTCCCCATTTTACTTGTACGTGCACGTGTGTATGTTTAAAGTTTTAAAAGCCTTACTTGTATAACAGCCGGAGTGTTACATAGTCACATTAGTTCCCCTATTAGAGAGGGGCGGGGTGAGGAGAGGTGGGGGACAAGTTGAATCAATTCATCAAATAGCATATATTTATTGGCTGCCAACTATTTTCTCAGCTAAGTCTTGAGAATTCGTCCTGTTTGTAGGTATCTTGTGCTGACAAGGATGGAGAGGACTGTGCTACTTGCTTTCCAAACAGCATCACTATATCCCATAGTCTGTTCCACCCACTCTGTACCTCCCTTGGCGATTATACTCTTCACTCTCTGTCCAGTGGTCTCCTGTATTCAAAATCTCTGTCCTTAAAAAGTCCAGAGTAAACTGAATTTTATGCACCATTAAGAGCTTGGGTTCTGGCCTGAGACAGATCTAGGCTCAAATCTTAGGTTATTGACTGCCTGACCTTTGACAGCCTAACTAAACTATCCAGGAATCACCTTCTACATCTGAAACATGGAGCTAATAAGAGTCTCTATCTCGTATGATTGTGATAGTAAATTAAACACTTTCTGAAAAGCACTTACTAAGGAGACTGGCACATGATATATACTAAATAAATTATCTTTATTTATATTATTGTTATATGGGTATATAGTCATATAGCTGTATTACACATTGTTACTATCTTTAATAAATACAATAAAACTTTATTTTGAGAAATAAGCAGCAAATTCTTTTGTAGAGAAAGAAAATTTTGTGTCACCTGCATAAATTATTGCCTCAATGCCATAGGCTTGGTAGTTTGGGGCAGAAGATTTCCTTAGAGCATGCCATTTACACTCATGATTTGTGTAGGGGAAAAGGACCAACGTGCTCATGATGTACATTTCTCCGGTGAGGCATGAATTCAACTTTCTTGATTTTCTCCAGGGTGTGATGACGGGCTGCACAGATGTCAGTGACTGTTGTATGAGGACTCAGGCTTCTATGGGATGGAGTTAGTAGGACTAGGTAATAGGTAAATTAGGTGACAGTATTTTCTGCACCAGGCAGGAGGACTTGTGGTGTGAAAAAGAATTTGGGGGTCATTCCCAGGAATAAGAGGCAACATAGGGGATGTGGTTTGGACCCTAGCATATTAAATTTCAGGGACTTTTCTATGATTTCTGAGGACAATTAGCAGTCTGCTGTAGGTGGGAGTTTCTGCACCAACACTTCCAAATCCAGAATTTTCGATTGGGATGTGGCGACTTGTGATTGTCACTCTCAGGAGTCTTCCTGTGGACCAGCTGGTGAAGAGTACAGAAAGAAGAGGATGCTGCTTGTAAGCAAAATAAAAAGGAAAGAAAATGGCACTGGCTGAAGATACCAAGTATACGAAATCTGAGCCAGTCCTCTTCTGCTTTCAATATATTTCAAAAAAGCCTGAAACTATAAGACTCCTGAAAAAAAAAACATAGGGGAAACACTTCAGAAAGTAGGACTGGGCAAAGACTTTATGAATATGACCACAAATGCACAGGCTGCAAAAGGAAAAATAAACAAATGGGGTTATATCAAACTGAGCGGGAACCGGTCTGTATGTGGGATCCGAACCCTCGGGCGGGAGCGCCGCTGCGCTTCCCAAGTGGTGCACCATCCAGTGCGCCACCGGGCCGGCCCTGCTTTCAATATATTTCAAAAAAGCCTGAAACTATAAGTCTCCTGAAAAGAAAAACATAGGGGAAACACTTCAGAAAGTAGGACTGGGCAAAGACTTTATGAATATGACCACAAATGCACAGGCTGCAAAAGGAAAAATAAACAAATGGGGTTATATCAAACTACAAAGCTTCTGCACAGAAAAATAAACAATTTAGAGAGTGAAAAGACAACTTACAGAGTGGGAGAAAATATTTGCAAACTATGCATTGGACAAAGGATTAATATCCAGAATATACAAGGAACTGAAAAAACTTAAAGTAAAAAACTAAATAAACCGATTAAAAAATGGGCAAAGGAGCTGAATAGGCATTTCTCAAAGGAAAATATACAAATGGCCAACAGACACATGAAAAAATGCTCAACATCACTCAGCATCAGGGAAATGCAAATCAAAACCACACTGAGATATCATGTCACCCCAAATAGACTGGCTATTATCAAAAAGACAGATGCCGGCAAAGATGCAGGGACAGTGAAACGCTTCTATACTGTTGGTGTGACTGTAAATTGGTGCAGCTGTTATGGAAAACAGTATAGAGATTCCTCAAACAACTACAGACAGAACTGCCTTACAATCCAGCAATCTCACTGCTGGTATATACCCAAAGGAATGGAAATCATCATATCGAAGGGATACTGCACTCCCATGTTTATTGCAGCTCTATTTACAATAGCCAATAGTTGGAACCAACCTAAATGTCTATTGACAGATGACTGGATAAGGAAAATGTGGTATATATACACAATGGAATACTACTCTGCCATAAAAAAGAATGAAATACTGCCATTCACTGCAACATGGATAACTTAGAGGAAATCATGTTAAGTGAAAAAGGCCTGGCACAGAAAGAAATACCTCATGTCTGCACTCATAAGTATGAGCTAAAAAATAAACAAAGAAATAAAAAGAAAAAAGAAAGATACAACAATCACAATAATATGTTGAACTTTCAAAAGGAGAGAACAGAACTGATGTTACCAGAGGTGGAAAAAGTGGGGGTTGGGGAGGTATAAGGGAGGAATTGGTAAAGGGCCACAAAGAATGATCACATTGTATATTGTTGAATATACTAATTATCCTGATTTAAACATCACATATTGCACACAGGTATTGATTCAACTCTGTACCAAACATATGTACAATCAACTATGTTACAATTTTTTTAATTAAGAAAATAAAAATTTAAAAATTAAAAATTAAATATATATATATATATATCTCAAAGAAGAAAGCAAGAAGGAGAGTTAATGAAATGCAATGCTAGGCTTTGGGGTGCTGGGCTAAACCTGCTTTGCTTATGAATGAGCTTATGGCTGGGTCTCCGTGTGTGAAGGGCAATGTTGCACAAAAGGAACGTCTGTTAAAACGCTTCAGCAAAATCAGGGGCTCGACTTTGCACTGGCTCTTTTTCTGTGTGAGTTTTCTTTGTGAAAGCCACCATTTACTGAGCACTTCCTATGGGCTAAGCACAACGTTAAGTGCTTTCAGTGCATGTGGAACTGGTAACATTGGCCTCATTGCACAAACGAGCAGGGAGAATTCAACTATTTACCTGAGGCCACCTGGCAAGTAAGTTACCAGCTGGAACTTGATGCCACACCTTAGTAAGATGTCTGAGAGCTCAAACCCCAGGATTTCAGTAGTTAAATGTGGCTCTGTCCTCATTTGTGTTTGCTCCAGGAAATCTCTGTATCACTCTTTCTGTGTGCATGGCCTGTTTCACACATCCCCATTGTAGCTCAGTGTTTGAAGAAAAGTAGCCAGTTATAGCAGCATGTGTCCCATTTACCACAAATGGTGCTGGTGGCACTTTGAATGGAAGGGCAGTGCTGCCATTGATTTATGCGACGCTGAAAGCTGTGATTCATCTGGGACTAAGATCAGGTCCCTGCCAGTGTGTGACCATGCAATAGCACAGCTAGGGACTTGCTGTGCCTCTGCTGTGGTGAGTCCTTCCTTCAATCAGAGGGAAGGCAAGGTGGCAAATCCAGTCTGGAATTATCACAGGGGTTGTGAGGAAGCTCCTAACCCCCTCTCTGCAGCAGTGCTGATGTAAAAGCATGGGGAACATGCTATTATCCCAACAACAGGCACCAGGATTCCATTTAAGGAGGGAAATGCATATGGAAAACCAAGTGTTTTGTATGAAGAGTGTGATCCAAGGACCTAGGAATCAAGCAGCACCAAAGACCTAGGAGAAAAGTTTCGAGTCCCTTGTGGCTCTAGGTCAGGAGAAGATGAACAAGAGAATAAATGGGAGTCATTAGAGAGGAGAATGGATTTGGGGCTGGGTCCTCAGTGATGAGGTTGCCAAAAATTTCTTTGGAGAGAAAAAACAGGCCTCTTTGTTGGTTCTCAGGTGTGTGATGTGACACCCACTCTATGAAGTCAAGCATGTTTTATGTAAGTTAGGAATGTGGGTTGGAGGTTGATGAGAAATCAATGAAGGGACTGAATTTTAAGTGTGGATCAGTGTGGAGAACAACAGGAACCTTGAATGAGAAATCAAGAGCCCAAGAGGCAGAGGAGGCCACAAGGTGAGCAGTTCCCTAGGTATTCTCAGAAACACTGAAGAGGGGCTTGGACTCCCACAAGCCATGGGGATTTTATATATGTTTTCCAGGGGAGGGCACATGTTCAAAGCAATAAGCCTAGATCTCAGTGATCAGAGGCTTTTGCTAACTTCTTGTTTACATTTTTTTCTTGCATACCCTCAATTGGGTGGTTGAAGCCTATATATTATTTGACTGTAAGTACAGGCTTTCTGGATAGAGATGAGGAATTCTGGGAAAGAAGAGTTGGCTTGCATGCAGGATCACCTAGGAAAGTTAGTCATCCCAATCCCCACCTCTGGCTGTGTCATGCACAGAAGACATTTTTGTCTCTTGTCAAGCAACATGCAGAGAGAACAGCCACTCACTCCAAGACTCTCAGAAGCACAGCCTGTGCAAGTTCTGGGCTGTCAGTGCCTGAGAAGCTTCCATGACTTGAGTTTAGAGTTTAACTTTTTGGTGAAGTTTATGCCAATCTTATTGAATTCAGGCAAAATGAAAAAGACAGAAGTCTAAGATATGTACTATTCTTTCCAAGTAGTGCTTTAGTTTACAGTTTTACTTCAGGACATTGCTTTCTCTTTAAAGTACATATTTATTCATTTATTCAGGTCTCTGGGCAGGTGATTGCCAAGGCCAAGGTCTCTGTGGGGAAGAACATTACTGTGAAGTGAAGAAAAATTCAAGGAGCTTTGCATATGCTTGTTAGTTATACAGATTGTGGGTTTTCTAAATGAAGGACTGCAATGTCATGGCAATAAACTAGCAATAGAAAATCACCTTCATGTCCATAATTGGAGAATGGTGAACTGGAGGGATTTAGACAGGATCATAAAATGAATCAGTCAATCACTGCAGAAAGAAACTAAAAGGAAGTCACATTTTTATAAGGCTACCTAACAAAAAACCTCACTTGGTTCTTGTCGTGGGTCCTGATTCTAGTCTCTAATTTATTTTATTACATTTGGTGGTAGGGAACTCAACACTGTCAAAGCAAATTTGGCTTGCTATGTTCGTGCAAACACCTGTTTAAATTGTCCAGCAAATCCATCACTGTTCAGAACCAGTGGGAGCACTCCCAAGAGAGACAGGGAGAGCAGAATCATCGTATCACACCCTGTCAAGTCAACACAATCAAGAGTCAGAAATCGCCTTTCTTTAAGTGAAAGTGTAGGAGAAGAGGAACCATCTGGAGTTGGAGTGCAGGTTCTGGTACCCAGCGGTACTCACCTCTCCAGCCCCCACCTCAACTCATCGCCACAAACTCACCTAAAATATCTCCACTGCATGTCAGCCTCCTTAATGGTACAGATCAACTATAATTTTCTGAAAGGATCCCTGTTTTTATTTTGCACTTCTAGCAGTATTTCTAAACCCATCACTGCACATACATGGTGAAGACACCTTTTAAGACTATAAACCAGGTACACTGTAAATTCAGATTGCACTGCAGTACCCAGGAGCTCCACAACAAACACAGGCAGGCTTCTCTCTCTCAGTTGGATACCTACCTGTCATTCAAGGGACATCTGCTCCCTGTGGATTCCCCAGAATACCTCACCTCACAGAGATTGTGTGTCTTACTTCTTAGAGTATAAATAACAGTATCTTTATTCAGACACATCTTAAATTGCTTTGTATTATTGTCATTTTATGCATATATGCATTTGTCCTATCTTCTTAATTAAGTTACACCTCCATAAAGATATTAAACCTTGTCTTAAAAACGCTAAAGTTCCAGAAGGAGAAAACAGACCTATAGTTACTAGAGGTGGGAAAGGGGGATAGGGAGAATATTTGTCCTATCTTCTTAATTAAGTTACACCTCCATAAAGATATTAAACCTTGTCTTAAAAACGCTGAAGTTCCAGAAGGAGAAAACAGACCTATAGTTACTAGAGGTGGGAAAGGGGGATAGGGAGAAATTGGGTAAGGGACCCAAAAAGTAATTATGATTTGTGATGATGAACATGCTAATAACATTGATTTGATCATCACATACTGTACACAAATACTGATAGTCAACTCTGTACCACATAAATATGTGTAAATAAAAATATTAAAAAGAATAAGAAATGTGAAAAAAAACTAGTATTTGTACAATGGCATACTGTTCCAAAGCCACATCTCCTTGGCCTTCATCCCTGAAAATTCCATCAGAAATGTGTTATCTTCACCCACTCCAATGAAATGTTCAAAAAAGTCTATGGAAAAGCAAAATATGAAACAGATTGAATCATAACGTGTCCGTGGAGACACTCAGACGTGAGCTTATAAAACTTTCCATGCTTCCAGCATGAAAGAACATTCAATCTGTTTCACTTCAAATGCTCTTGTTCACTTCAATATTGTTCCTAGAGAACGGAAGGCCTGGGGGGTTGGGGAATTTGGCTTACATAACATCCAATTTTTCAAACTCCATGTAAAAATGTCACTGGATTGATTCAGGGCAGAATCTTACTTTTACAGGGCAGAGACTGGAAAATCAGCAAAGGCGTTTACATGCACTGATTCATTAGAGTTTAGCAGGCTCCCTTTAGAAAACACCAAATAAAAATCCTGGTACCTGAATCTTGAAAACTTTCCTCCAGGAACTCTTTGCAAAGAAGGCATTATGTTTTATAAATCTTTAGAGTGCCATAATCACGCTGGCATGCTTGGGAACGAAAGGTTTTGCCTCCTACCTGTCTATGGGAATGACTTTAAAATCTTGCTTCTAAGTAGAGTTCAATGGTTCTGCATTAGGAACATTTTGTTTGGGTCAAACAAAGGTGCCGTCCACCTGTACCTGAATTTGTACTGATCTGAGACATTAATGATGTCCCTCCTGAAAATAAGCAAGAATCATAATTTACCATCATTAACCAAGCAAAAGATGCTTTTAGCTCAGATATAGTGTTAGCAATCTGACCACAAGCGGGAAAAAAAAATGCCCTGGGTTTTTCATTTAATTGCAAACAAGGGAAAGATGGATTTAATAAGTTCACTGTTACCTCTTCACTGAAATTTGTACTGAAAGGGCTCAGCTTTCTCTTGCACTTTGGTAGAAGCTGTTTCAAGCCCTAGTAGAGTTTGACTCTTGGAGGGCACAGAAGGACACGCTGTGCTGTGTAGGAGGGGTAAAGAGAGTCTGGTCTTCCGTGGAATACTTGCCTATAATTGCAGAAGCAAAGAACACAGGTCAGACATGGTTGCAATTATTTCAGCCCAGTTCTTACAGAAACTCAGTGCTCCCTGGCCTTTACCCGTACCCAGAATCCATGCCATTCACCACCCAGGTCATATTTACCCAATTACCTGGCAAATTCTTTGTGTCAGAATGAGGCAGATCTTCAAGAGAAAGGATAGTGATCTTAATAAGCTTTTGAGCATTTACTAGTTGGGAACCCCACCAAGCATTTTACATGAATTATTTTATTTAATCTTATGATGAATATACTGTCGTGCACCACCCAGGGCACCCTCCTTCAGGACCAAGAGACTCATTTCCCCAACTGGGTGACTGATGGCTCTCCAGTAATTGATCTTGACCAAAGTGAGCTGCCACACCAAGGTCATGTTCCCTCCTCAGGGACAGCCCTCATCCAATGACTGTTTAATGTAGAAGTATAAAAGCACAGCACAGCCTGGTGTTATAACACCAAGGTCAGAAGATCAGATCTCCCTACTAGCCAGCCGCTGAAAAAGTCCAGCCCCAGCCCCCCGTGCCTCAAAGAGGGACAACTCAGAAAGGGCATCCTTCAGGGATCCTTGTAGGACCATGTAATTACATTGAAGTTCAACTCCTTCCTCTGTTCCATCCTGCTTTTCTCACCCCTCCCAAGTGTCGTTTCTGAAAGTATTCCCCAATAATTTTATTGCATGAAAATCTGAGAGTTTTTAAGTTTATATCCTGGGTTACCCAACCGACAATTGTTGAAACCAAAAGTGACCCAAGGGTTGAGACTCTAAAATAAAATGTTGGTGCTAGATTACTGACAGCAGGGTAACAACGAGGACCCCACCACTGGTGGTAGGTGGAGCAAGTGCCATTGTGCAGCCTGCACCAGCGGTGAATGGGATCACATTTGACAGGAACGTACTGGTGGGTACAGGGTCTCATGCATTTGTAAGTTACACAGGAAATACTAATTATAAGGACTTTGGATTTGGAGAGCTGTTAATGGGAACCATAGATGTTTGGAGAAAAATGTCAAAAGACAAGGAGAAGTGTGAATGCCGGACAGCCTTCTTGGCAGCACATAAAGAGATTCATCTCCTGCAATCAGAGGGCAGAAAAAGCAAAGGATCAGGCACAGGACTTAATGATGACAGAATCAGAGTTCCAGATGAGAAAGTAGAAGCCTCTTTAACTCCACCTCTTTAAGTCACATGGTTATTGTGGTTGTATTTCCCAACAAAAAAATGGAGCATATGATTTAATAAATAATGTTTTTCTAATTGTTAATATATCTATATGTGATAGATGGCTGACCAACCCTTAAAAACAAAAATAGCTACATTTCTTAGTAATAATGTTTCTTTGTAATAATGATTTTTATTGAACCCTTATTGAAAAGAGTAAACTCACGCAAGGGGGACTGTTTCAAAATGTCCATTATGTCCAGTCACCTTCTCTGCAGAGCATAGTTTCTGGAAGGGAGAGAACAGTCCCTGGAGTCAAAGGCGCTAAGTCCCACTTGTGTGAAATGCACTCCTCTCAGTCTCAAGTGCAGAAACACTCTCCTTCCCCCGCACTTGTCCATTCTTAATTTGTGCTTCATTGGCCAACAGCGTTGTTTCTTTTCTGGATCAATGACTGCAGTCAGAGAGATTTCTACTTCAGGACCTTATTCCCCTTGTATTTCTTCCCCGCTCTTGGTTACTCCATGGCAGTTATAAATTTTCATTCTTTTAAAATACTGCAGTCAGAGAGATTTCTACTTCAGGACCTTATTCCCCATGTATTTCTTCCCCGCTCTTGGTTACTCCATGGCAGTTATAAATTTTCATTCTTTTAAAATAACTTGAGGGGGGGGAGGAAGGAAGGAAGGAAGGAAGGAAGGAAGGAAGGAAGGAAGGAAGGAAGGAAAGAAACCACAATAATTCACTAAACTTTCAGAAGGAGAGAACAAACCTAAGGTTACTGGAGATGGGGAAGGGAGGGAGGGGGTTGGGGAGAGACAGGTCAGGTAAAGGGCATAAAGAAAAATAATGATTTGTAATAATGAATATGCTAATAATAATAAAAAATTCATAAACAAACATTTTTTAAAAATAATATCATCACTGCTTCTGAACTGAAGAGGCAATGGGGAGTATTTTGAACTGACTAGGGGCTCTTGCCTAAGCTCCCATGGGGAGGTAACAGCTCTGTCTCTGGCTGATTGGCATCCAAATCTTGGCTTCCCCACTTTTGAGCTGTTGGCTTTGAGCAAGCCATCTTTCTGAACCTCAATATATTCATCCATAAATTGATAGTAATAAAATAACGATGCCTATGTTCTTGGGCTGCTGTGAGGATTAAGTGTGTTGACCTGAATAGGGCTTTACCACAGTACCTGGCACACCGTACACAGTCAACATAAGTTAGCTTTTGCTTTCTGGTCCATCTACATAGATCTACTTTGCCTCTTTTAAATATCGTGAAGGTTATTTTCCCCTCCTTGCTACTGTGAAGAGCACCACAAGAAATATTTCTGTACATATATACTTCTCTTTACATTTTTCCTATTGTTTCTTTTTATATATTCCTAAAACTGGACTTTCTGAATCAAAGGAGATGCAGTTTTCTCACTGTTTTAAATCATTACTAAAGTCTAAGAGGAATAGATTATCTAGCTATTACACATTCGAAATATTGAAAATCTAGGGAAAATTGATTCTTGCTTCAAATTGACCTGGATATGGAAAATTTACAGCTTGACACAAAATGTTGTTGAGCTCAGGAAAAAGATCATTGGCACCAGTCTGGCAGACATGCCATCTTCGTATGACTCTGGTCACACGAGACTTACCATCTAGCACTGCTCCTTCTAGGGCTTGAAGAAAACATGCTGGCTGGAATTTCACTCCCCAGTGTAGAAAGAAAACAGGTCATACTGAATGCTTCTCTATGCCCTGTTATAAAACTCTCTTTCTGGATTTCCTCATCTCTTAAAATTAGCTATTCGATGATTGCCTGCATTCTATTTTTCTCACAGTGTTTTGCATTGCTCCAATGGATGTGCAAGTTTGTCAGTATGGGGTTAATTGTCTAATCTAAAGCTGATGGACATGAAAAAGAAACCTAAAGGTAAATATTTCTGATGTAGCCCAGATCTTACAAGGCTAAGAGTCAAAAGGTGGTGAGATTTTGAGGGAGAGCCAAGAAGGGAATCTCCCAGGAAAGTTGTCTCTGAGTTAATATTCTCCTAACACATTATGTGAGCTCTTACAGAGACTGGAGAAGAGAGGACTAGCAGGGATTAAACAGTAGGGAAAGGCTTTTTTCCCCTCTCTCTTACGGAAGCCACATTCAGAATATCCATTCTGTAACTGGACTGAAGATATCAATGACCTGGCTTCCACAATAAATAAAAATAATAGCCACACTCATGTAAGAGTTAATACATGCCATATACTGTACAAATCATTTTACAAATATAAACTCTTTCAATCCTGAGTATGATCCTGAAAAGGGGACAGGAATATAATCCATATTTTAAGGTTGCAGAATTTAAAGCACAGAAAGGTTAAGTAACTTGCCTAAAGTCACACAGCTAGTAAATGACAGAGTGAGATGAATCTAGACAGCCTGAGACTCCACACTTTTATATTGAGACTGTGACCTCAATAAAGCCTTTAAACTTCTATTAGCCTGGCTGGCCCCATAAGACCACCCACATGTCCTTGAAATGGATTGCTGGCCCTAGTAATTACAAATGTTTGTAAGCACCTACCAAAATCCATGCCCTTAGAAATACTGTTTTACAAGTATCCTGCAACACATGTCCTATTTTTATTCACTTTTTGGAATGAAGGAACTTGTTCAGCATCATACCCGTAGTAATGGGCAAAGCTGGCATTGACACCTAAGTCCTTCTGTCCTCAAAACCCAAAGTCTTAACTACTACCCTATATTGTTTTAGATACAAATGTTAGGAAGAGAACACGCCTCAGAATTAATAGGTGTTGGGTAATTATAGCCCAGCTCTCCTGCCCTATTTTTTTTTTATTTTAATTTTATCGAAATAAAATCGGTTGTATATATCTGCACTACTTTTAAATAAATGCTATCAGCACCAAGGTCAGTGGCACTGCAGCCCCACATGCATTTCCCATGGGTAGCTGTCTAGGTGGGCTGTGGGTAAGGTACACATGCTGCAAAGCACTACTTCTCCTTCCTGGTTTTCTCCACCAGAGCATGGGGATCTAAAAATCTTTATTAAAGCAATATTAATCACTTATTCAAATTATGATTTTGAGTTCTGTTTTATTTACCCTTCTGCTTAAACATCATTCTTGGTAGATTATTAGTGATTCTCAGAGACTGGCTGGAACATAGTAGCTGTTTTCCTTTTTGGCATGAGCCTAAATACATTTTTGCTGTGTGCATTAAATCTTCAAGAGAACTCTATGCTTAAAAAGTTATCTTCCTCCAAATAAATTCAAAAAGGACACGGTGACACCAGTTGCTGTGTAAGAAATCTGTCTTTTAAAATGACACATCTGTTTATCATGTGTCACTCTGAGCAGATGTTCAGTTTCTGGGAAAATGTGTGTGATTTTTTTTTATTTCCTCATGTGTGTGTCACTTCCCTGCCCCCCATTATCCATCTGGTACCTTTCTTTTGAATCCCCTAGAAGACATGGGGCACTTTTGGGGACACACAATTAGGATCATTAGATTTTTCAAGGCAAAATACAATTTCCTTTAGTAAAATTATATTATTTAAATGAGGATTTCTTCCTGAGAACATGAACAAATGGGAGATGAAGCAGTGAAGGAAAAGAGCGAGTTGTTTTCCACAGATGCCTGAGCATCCCACTGGCTGGGCTGCTGGTCTTGCTTGCAGCCCAATCACATGCCAGACTTGCAATGAGGCCATGTCAAATTCAGGTTTGAAAAACGAACAGCTCATTAAAAAATGCTTTCCACTTAATTAATGAAGACATGCTTCAAATCTGATATTGAGTCAAAACTGGACAATATTTTTTTTCTTAAAATTTTTAAAAGCAGCAATGTTTTAAAGGCATAGAATGAATGTTTGTAACCTCGTATACTTTTAAAACTAAGACATGTAGCTGGCTTTATGGTTTTGCTAAGTCTGGCTATTATAAAGTGAACATTTTTTAAATGCTCATTCTCTCATTAATGAATTGTGAAAAATAGAATCTAAATGCTGAAATTGTATGGAAGTTATTCAAATGGTGGAATTTCTTCTCCACAGGAAAAGTTATGAGAGATGAAATGTCCCTGCAGGACACTGGGATTTGAGTGTATTCTGGAAAGGAACAGTCCTGATGGAGATCATGTTTTCTATATTCAGTTAGTTGATAACAAACTGAAATTATTTCTGGAATGGAAAGTACTGAAGGACTCTTTACACAGACATTTATCCAAGGGATTCAATTCAACATATATTCACTATGGATGCTCTGTGTTCATAAGAACTCCTTCATTCCCCCCACCAAAAAAAAAAACTGCCACAAAGTTCAGGCTGGAGAACTTTTTTTTAGCTTTATTGAGGTATCATTGACAAATAAAAATCATATATATTCAAGGCATACAGTGTGATGTTTCGATGTATACAATGTGAAATGATTTCCACAATCAATTAACGATCAATATAATTTCCTAACAATCACCTAACATGGTTACTTTTGGGGGTGAGAATATTTCAGATCTACTCAGCATGTTTCACATATACAATACACTATTATTAATTATAATAACCATCCTGTACATTATGTTTCCAAAACTTGCGACTACAAATTTGTACCCTTTGACCAATATCTCTCCATTTACACCACCCCTAATCCATGGTAACCACCTACTCTGTTTCTGAGGTCAACTTTGTTAGATTCCACATGTAAGTGAGATCATGCCGTATTTGTCTTTCTGTGTCTGGCTTATTTCACTTAGTATAATGTCCTCTGATTTCATTCATGTTGTCACAAACAGCAGGATCTCTTTTTTTTTTTAAGGCTGAATAACATTCCATTGTATATACATGTATACTACATTTTCTTCATTAATTTATCTGTAGATGGACATTTAGCTTGATTTCATGTAATGGCTATTGTAAATAATGCTGCAATAAACATGGGAGTGAAGATATCTCAACATACTGATCTTATTTCTTGTGGATATATATATAGTCAGTAGTAGAATTTCTGGATCATATGGTAGTTCTGTTTTTAATTTTTTCAGGAACTTCCATGACGTTTTGCATAATGACTGTACCAATTTACCTTCCCACCAACAGCGTACACGCATTTCTTTTTCTCCACACTCTCTCCAACACCTGTTATCTCTGGTCTTTTTGACAACAGACATCCTAACAAGGGTGAGGGGATATCTCGTCGTGGCTTTACTTTGCATTTCCCTGATGCTTAGTGATGTTGAGGACCTTTTTCATATACAGACTGTCCCAGACTTATGATGGTTTAACTTATGATTTTTCAATCAGGATATAACCCCATCATAAGTCAAGGTGCGTCTATACTTGGCCATTTGTATGTCTTCTTTGTGAAAATGTCTATTCATTTGCCCATTTTGAATCTAACATGAGTTTCTTGTAGACAGCATATAGTTGGATTTCTTTTTTAATGTTTTCAGCCACTCTATCTTTTTATTGGGGAATTTAGCCCATTTACCTTTTTGTTTGTTTGTTTTTATTTACATTTAAAGTAACTATTGACAAGAAAGGGTTTACTGTTGCCATTCTGTTAGTGTTTTCTGTTTGTTTTGTAGTTATTTTATCCCTCTTTATCTCTCTTGCTGTCTTCTTTTGTGTTTCATTGTTTTTGGGTTTTTGTTTTGTTTTGTTTTTTGTATTGGTAGGTTTTGATTCCTTTTTCTTTCTCTTTTTCTATTGTGTAACTTCTGGTGGCGTTTTCTTTGTGGTTACCAAGGGGCCTACATACAATATCTTATAGTTATAAACAATCTATTTTAAGCCGATAACAACATAATTTCCCTTGCATGCAAGAACTCCCTACTTTTACCTCTCTTCTCACCACATTATATGCTGTTGATGTCACAATTTACATTTATTTATATTATGTATTCGTTAACATAATTTAGCTATAGTTATTAATATTTTTGTCTTTTAACTTTTTTAGTAGAATTCAAATTAATTTACCCATGATCATTATAATGTATTATTTAGCTTTTGTCTATATGTTTACCTTTACCAGTGAGTTTCATATTTTCCTCAGGCTCTTGTGTTGCTGTTTAGCATCCATATATTTAACCTGAAGAACTCATTTTAGCATTCCTTGTAAGGCAGGCCTGAGGACGGCAAACTCCCTCAGCTTTTGTTTGTCTGAGAAACTATTTCCCCTTCTTTTTTTTTTTTTTTTCCTTTTTGTCTTTTTTCGTGACCGGCAACGGATCGCAACC
>NW_007738172.1:29708-31062 GCF_000696425.1 Galeopterus variegatus
TTATGGGGGGATTCCCATATATGTAACAAGTTGCTTTTCTCTTGCTGCTTTCAAAATTCTCTATTACTTTTTAATTTTTAACAACTAGATTATAATGTGTCTTGATGTGGGTCTCATTGAATTTATCTTATTTGGTGTTCTCTCGACTTCCTGAACCTGTATTTTTATTTCCTTCACCAGCTTTGGGAGTTTTTCTGCCATTATTTCTTTGAATAAGCTTTCTATGCCTTTCTCTCTCTTCTCCTCCTGCAAATTCAATAATGCATAACTTGGTCCACTTGATGGTGTCCCATAAGTCCCCTAAGCTATCTTCACTCTTTCTCATTCTTTTTTTCGTTTTGCTCCTCTGATTGGATAATTTTCAATAGCTTGTCTTCAGGTTCACTGATCCTTTCTTCTGCTTGATCCAGTTTGCTGTTAAACCCCTTTATTGAATTTTTCACTTCAGTTATTGTATTCTTCAGCTCTTTGATTTCTCTCTGGTACTTTTTAAATTTTTGTAATTCTTTGCTGAAATTTTCACATTGTTCATGCATTGCTCTCCTGAACTTGGAGAGCATATTTATGACCATTTTTTTTTAATTCACTGTCAGGTAAGTCACTTATCTTCATTTCATTAGGATCAGTTTCTAGAGATTTATCTTGTTTTTTGTCTATAACAAATTTCCATGTTTCTTCATTTTCTTTGACTCTCTGTATTAGTTTCTGTGCATTAGATAAAACTGCCACCTCTCCCAGTCTTGTGACTAGACTCATGTAAGAAATAAATCTTACTAATCATCCTGACCAAAGATTCTAAATGCCTTTAAACATTTATGCATATTCAAGCCGATGCATTTGTTCTTAGTGGCCCCTAGGAGTTTAGAGTGTTCCAACTCCCAACAGTGCCCTAAGACAGGTGAGATAAAGGCTAGACTCTTGGGATGCAGCTTGAAGAGCTGGAGTGCTAGATGTGTGTTCCAGTTCCTTCTCTCCTTGGGGAGATGCTGGGATCTGTAGTTTATCTCCCGTATGCTCTGCACTAAGCCAGAGAGAGTANCGGGAGCGCCGCCACACTTCCCAAGCGGCGCACTGCTACAGTGCGCCACCGGGCCGGCCCCTCCCCTTCATTTTTGAAGGACAAGTTTGCTGGGTATAGTATTCTTGGTTGGCAGTTTTTTTCTTTCAGCACTTTGAAAGTATTATCCTCTCCCTTCTAGCTAGCAAGGTTTCTGCTGAAAATTTTACTGATAGTCTTATGGGGGGATTCCCATATATGTAACAAGTTGCTTTTCTCTTGCTGCTTTCAAAATTCTCTATTACTTTTTAATTTTTAACAACTAGATTATAATGTGTCTTGATGTGGGTCTCATTG
>NW_007738172.1:31399-37872 GCF_000696425.1 Galeopterus variegatus
GACTCTCTGTATTAGTTTCTGTGCATTAGATAAAACTGCCACCTCTCCCAGTCTTGTGACTGGACTCATGTAAGAAATAAATCTTACTAATCATCCTGACCAAAGATTCTAAATGCCTTTAAACATTTATGCATATTCAAGTCGATGCATTTGTTCTTAGTGGCCCCTAGGAGTTTAGAGTGTTCCAACTCCCAACAGTGCCCTAAGACAGGTGAGATAGAGGCTAGACTCTTGGGATGCAGCTTGAAGAGCTGGAGTGCTAGATGTGTGTTCCAGTTCCTTCTCTCCTCGGGGAGATGCTGGGATCTGTAGTTTATCTCCCGTATGCTCTGCACTAAGCCAGAGAGAGTATCTGTGGAAAATGCCTGCATTCTCATTCAGACCTTGCATTCTTTCAACCTGTTGATTTGCTATTCATCACCCCCAGGAGCCTAACAAATGCCAACTCCCATCAGCCATCAGAGACAGGCATGTTAGCTGGTGGCTTGGTTCTCTCTCTGGGGTGAGCCAGGGAAAGGAGCTGCAGGAATTACCCACATGCTCATTCAGGTTCCTATAGGACTACTGATTGCATGCTCTGTCATCTCTCAGGTGCAGGCTAAAGGTCAGACCCACCACAGCAGCTGGAAAAGTTGGGACATTAGGTGTGCAGCCAAATCCCTCCCAGGGATAAACTGGAATCTGGAGTTTCTGCCTGTTCACTCTGTGCTGAGCCCAGGGGAGAGAGCTACTGGAAGAGCTCATACTCCTGTTTAAAACCATCTCTTTGTTCTCTGTGGTCCTGGTGCAGTGCCTTGTCAGTTCCCAGAGCTCTGATGATTTAGAAGCCAAACCCTTAGTGACAACTATAAAGGTTGGGGTATTGTATGGTCCAAATTCTTCACTCCTCAGGGAGAACTTGGGGATTCCTTCCCAATCATAAAGTGCTGTGCCCAGTGCAGGGTTTATGATGTGAGTTTCTCTCAGCTTTTTCTGCCCATTTTGATATTTCTTCAGTTGCCCAATGTGTAGAAATCTCTCAAATAGTTTCTGGTTTTCCATGAGAATGGATCTGTGTGTAGCTGTTCATTTGGCATGCCCATGGGAGGGAGGAAAGTCAGGATCCTCCTACTCCACCGTCTTGCTGATGTCCAGCATGAACATGTGTAACTGAAAGGTAAAAACTTTTGACATTGTGATTCTTCCTAAGTAATCAAAAGTCTGGATATTTACTCCCAAGATTCTGGGAATAAATCTCACTGCCATACATGTAAGGGCAAATTTAGCTCATAACCTAAGAGAAAACAATCGCGTTCTCTAACTCCTAAATATGACAGAGAATGGTAATAAAGTAAGAAAAAAAGACAATAAACCAGAACAGGGTTTCTCAGTCTTGACACTACTGACATTTGGGGGCCATCGGATAATTTTTTTTTTCCTTTTTGTCTTTTTTCATGACCAGCAACGGATTGCAACCCTCAGTGTCACGCCCGTACCAGACCAGGACCGGCAACGGGATCACAACCCTCGCTGTTGCGCCCGCACCTCACTCAGCCAGTGAGCGGCTGGTCTGTATGTGGGATCCAAACCCTCGGTGGGAGCGCCGCCACACTCCCAAGTGGCANCTTTCAGTTGAGTCATCAAAGTTGTGCCCTGCCCCGCCCTGCCCAACAGGTGTCCTGACTCCCCGACTGCCAGGAGTGAACTCCTCTTTGACTCCCCCCCACACGGGTCGGCCCTTCTGGAGAGCTGACTAGTAAACTTCAATGTAGCTCGAGGGGTCTCCGGGCTCCCCTCTCCCCACCAGAAATTAGTTAGGGGCTCTTCCAAACTGAGGACTCCAGAGTTGGAATCTGCCTCCTGGGAAGAGGGAGTTTATCTGGGGCCAACGCCCAGGGTGTGGCGGAGAGATGATCTGGGCAGGCTCCTCTTCCCTGCCCCCCCGATGCTGGCTCGGGGCTCCCCACGGTACCAGCCCCGTCTGAGATCTGCGGGGAGAGTGGGATTGTAGGCTGGTCCACAGGCCCCGGGGTGCCACACGTTGAGGTAAGCAAATGGCACGTCTCAGTGCAGAGCCGAGCAGAGATGGCTGGCCTGTTGTCACTAAACCGGTCATCTCCACCCCCACCTGAGAAAATGGATGCCGCTCTGTTGTGGGCGCCTAGCCTGGTGTGGTAGGCAAGCAGCCAGGCGGGTGGGGAGCAGTCAGGCTTTGCCCCACAAGTGGGGCTGTGATGGGTGTGACTCACAGAGCTCGCAGAGTTGGGCCGGTCTGGCGCGTTTCACTCTGTTTCTGCACCAGTTCTGCTGGTATTACTTTAAAAATTAACGACTCTTGATTAAACTACTGATTAAATATTTGATGAAGAACTACAATATCACTAAGTTAATAAAATCATATATATTTTTGATTCTTAATTCATAATAAAAATCTATGTCTGATTGTATAAGATAAATAAGGTTGTTTTAAATATGAATAGCCTAATGGAATTACCAATATGCAGACCAAAAGCTCTACTGCAAAAGGATTGGCTAAAATCAAGGAGTATTGTTGGTGAAAACAACTTTCTCATTATGATGCATCCAAATCCTCCAAAATCACATATCAAGTACAAATATTTCATGGTGAATCACTCTTGTAAATGAATAAAGGAAAGAATGAGGTTATTGTGGTGATTAAGATACCAACTTATTTCTCTTATAGTTTAATATCATTACCAAAGATGCAGAGTCCAAAGATACCCAAAGTGAGAAACTTCATCAGACATTTCCGAAAAGTATTTTTTTTTTTTATTTGGAATAAGACAAGGTATATTTCAAGTATGTTGAAGAGAAGAAAATTTTCCACAAGTGAGGAAGAAATATATATGAGAATAATTTTGGGTCAATTTTATTTATTATGTTCTGTGCTTTGGCCAACTTATAATTTTCAACACAGTATATTGAAGATATGGATGGATTGGGGAGGAAAACAATGGGCTAATTATGTCTTCCAGGTTATATTTAAATTATAATTTATATTATGCACCTATTTTTCCTTGCATATATGTCCCTTCTGAGGTCATTTGACAAAAAAGATCTAGATAAACAGATTTGTTCTTGAAAGTGAAACCCTGTGATACTATTTTTATCTACATTAAAAAAAAAGGAGGGTGAGGAAAGGTAAGGAGTAATTGGATAAGGGACACAAAAAGTAATTAAATTTCATAATGATGAACATGCTAATAATATTATTTGATCATCACATACTGTGTACAAATACTATAAACTTCACCCTGTTATGTAGTCATTAAAATTGTGGAACAAGTGTTTTAGTGGCTTATTGAGACCACAGACAAAATGTCCCTGATGAGGATTATTTATTTTTATTTAAAATAGCTCTTAATATCACATAGGATGTCATCAATTAATTCCTTTATTTTTTTGCAGACAAACCATTTCACACTCTAGCTTTCTTTCTTTCTTTTTTTTTTCCTTTTTGTCTTTTTTCGTGTCCAGCAACGGATTGCAACCCTCAGTGTCACGCCCGTACCAGACCAGGACCGGCAACGGGATCACAACCCTCGGTGCTGCACCCGCACCTTGCTCAGCCAGTGAGCGGCTGGTCTGTATGTGGGATCCAAACCCTCGGTGGGAGGGCCGCCGCACTCCCAAGCGGGGCACTGTAGCAGTGCACCACCGGGCCGGCCCACCATCAGATAATTTTTTGCTATGGGAAGGGGGAGCCCCTATCCTGTGCATTGTAGGAAGTTAAGCAGCATCCCTGGCCTTTACCTATTAGCTGCCAGTAGCATCTCACACCAGTTGTGACCACTAAAAATGGCTCCAGACATTGCCTAGTGTCCTCAGGGGAGGGTGTGGGTAAGACTACCCCTGACTGAGAACCACTGTCCTAGAATGACAATCAACCCACAGGAAATAAGGAGAAAACAGGAGGTAGGAACTGTTCTACCATCATTTGCTGGAAATGGAAGGTTTCTTCTTAATCAAATCAGTTATCAACTCTCTTTTAAAAAAATATATGAGAGCATTTTTTGAAAGAAAAAATATCATCTCAGCCTTGTATAGTAAGCTTTAAACACTAGGCTTAGATATCATTTTAGTTAGGAAACCTTCTGGCCTCAAATAACTAAAAACTGACCACTTTGGCTTAAACATTTAGGGGATCATTCTTCTCACATTAAAAGTAGCTCAGATATTGGCTATCCAGGACTGGTGTAACCAACCACTCAGTGATTCATTAGGCACCCATCGAGATACCAAGCTGTTCCTTCTTTCCACCTGCCATCTCTTGTTCCCAGGCTTTGGTCCTCATTATTACCTCACGATTCACCAAAGGCTGCAATGTTCCAGACCTGACATCTACATACAGCGGAAAGGAGAAGAAAAGGGAAAGAGATGTAAGCAGCACACTTCTGTTTGTGTCTTGTTGGCTGGAACTGTGTCACATGGCCTCCTTCTTCTATGACAGAGCTTTGAAATTTGAGGTTTTACATTTTAGAGGCTGTGTGGTAGAAGATGAAGATCAGATCACTCAACATACAGGATCTGTCAGAGACAAGTTCCACACAACTTGGGAGTTTCCTTGCCTTTATAATTTATATGTTTTCTTTCAACCATGTTGAGAAGTTTTTACTCAGAAACCCAGCTCCTCTTAAAATTATATTTAATGGCCAAAGGCTCAGCCAACCTTTGCTTATGGCATCTCCCGTGTAAAGGGAGGTGACAGAAGTCTCTGTCACTGTCTTTTTTCTCTATCTGGTTGACATTATTCTGTATCCACAAAAGACGGCTCAGCCAGTTTGGTGAAAATTGGGACAATTAATCATTCACATGTTTATAGTCTTTATTTATTTATCTGATGAACTTCCTGCGATTGTTCTTCCTAACTCTCAGATGGACCCAAGTGGAGAAACAGGTATTGAGGTATGGCTGACCCAAAGGTCTGGCGCACTCAAGGAGGACACTTCTGTATTGCTCATTTCTCACTCATCCTGAGACAGTCCTATCTCAACATTGACCATGTGGGATATCTGCCCTCACCAACCAAGCCCTTTGCAGTGGTGCCATGCCAGGTCTGAATTAAAATCGTGATCTGATCTGATTTTCCTCCTTGCCCTCCTCATTTCCATTCCTGAGCCCCTTCCCACTCCTTCCTTCACCCTCTCCTCTTCCTTCACCTTTTCTTTCCATGTGATAAGCTGGAGAAGAAGGGGGGTGCTGGTTAAGGGTGCGCCCCTCCTGCAACCTCTCCTGTCATGGATTTGAACATCGTAAGCATCATCTGGAAGTGAGACAGCAACAGCAGCAAGGTTTCTTTTACTGCCTTGGCCCTTTGGAGTAGTTAGACTTTCCTTGTGTACCAAATACAAGTGTAAAAAGATTTCCACTATTTAAAAACCAAATAAAGAACCATAAAATGCCTGTCAAGGGCCTGTGTGTGCATTTAAAAAGCTAAAACCTTTTGGCAAGGCAACTCTGATGAAGCAGGCTTTTCTTTTTAAGATATCAAATCAGACGCTATCAGTGGGAACAGGAGGCCTTTCGCCATAGAGGTGTGTCCATGTTATAACCACAATGACAGAAGGGACAGATCAGTTACACAAGGTTCAGGCAGAGGCTGTTCCTCTCCCACCTGCAGACTGGTCTATCACCCTACTTCCTGCCCCAGCCCCACCCCATCCTCTCCTCTCCCTCAAAGGCTCCATCTGCAAGAGGTACGTTTAGAAGACCCTGTTGGTGGGTCCGTGCTGGAATCAACAGTTTAACTTAAAGCTATGGGCAGTCTACTAGGTATATCTCTGGAAAACTAGTAGGTGAGTAAGAGAAGCATTGTAAATAGCAAAGGAAGGGAGTGGTCAGAAGAGGGGCCGCTGGAGGTGGTGGAAAGAACAAGGCTTCAGCATCAGGGTGACCAAGGTTTAAATCCTGACTCCACTGCTGGCTGCTGTGAGACCTGGGACAGTTACCCAAACTGTGTGAGCCTCAGTTTCCTCATCTCTATAAACCAGAACATGATTTCTCAAGATGGTTAAAAGAGATAAGACAATGTGTACCAATGTGTACCTAGTAAAATACCTGGTACCCAGTACACGCTTAAGAAGTGGTAGCCAATATTATTAAAAATAGATAATTAAATTTCACTGACAGGGAGTTCAGGATTCAGATACTCCCAGCTGCATAAGTACTGGGACCAGAAGGACAGATGTGATTTTAGTTTCCTTTGATTTCTTGCCTTCCACTCAGACTTCTGTTCACTGAGTGAGGAATTACTTGCTCTGGCTGCGTGCTGGAGACTCATCTTCCTCACTTTCACAAATTCCTTAAGGATTCAGATACTCCCAGCTGCATAAGTACTGGGACCAGAAGGACAGACGTGATTTTAGTTTCCTTTGATTTCTTGCCTTCCACTCAGACTTCTGTTCACTGAGGTAGGAATTACTTGCTCTGGCTGCGTGCTGGAGACTCATCTTCCTCACTTTCACAAATTCCTT
>NW_007738172.1:37980-42068 GCF_000696425.1 Galeopterus variegatus
AGGAATTACTTGCTCTGGCTGCGTGCTGGAGACTCATCTTCCTCACTTTCACAAATTCCTTATTTTTTTATACTTTTTGGCTATCCCTCGACATTTCCATTGCTAAATTTTAAATCTTATTTTCTTCAGATCTCTTCGTTCATAAGTTCCTTGTTGAAATTTAAGTACAGTCACTTTATAGTTACTGTACTGTACTTTTATACTACATTATACTGTTTTATACTATTATAGTACATTAATTTACATCACACCCAAACATTAACAATTTTATACAGTATAAAACTCATCAAGTCATGAATTTACAGGGTCAGTATCTGACCTGTAGTAGCCGATCTCTCTCCACTATTTTTCTTATCATTTATCATTCCAACACTCTTAAATGAACATTTTAATAACTGAGGTGTTCTTAAATCCCACTCTTTCAGCAATAACCACAATATCTTCTGAAGCCTTCTTTCTAAGACAGTCATATCTCTCTCCTACCAAATATCTGGGTACATTATTAACTATTCCAGCCAAAGGAAGCCATAGAGGATGTGGTCTTTGCAGAGCCACAGCGTTTTGCTGGGGCCTCCTCCAAAACTGGCCTCTTGCCTTGAAGGGTGAATTTCTGTTGTTATTTAGTTCTTATGGTTTTGCTCGCTGAGCCCAGTATCTTCAGTTCTAATTCCAATTCCAAGTCACCAAGAGGCCCAGTGTCAACTCGTCCATCATTTCTGAGACTTAGTTTTCTCTTCCTTAAAATTAGGAAATCAGACTAAACTATGTAAAAGTCCCTTACAGCTATAATGCTTAAAGTAAATTCAAAAATGAAATTAAACACAACTAGTCCTTAATCAGTTACAGATTAAAACAGCACGTCTCAAAGCTTCTGCTCAAGATGGTGGAATAGATGGTCCCCAGCATCTCTCTCCCCCACAAATCAACCAATTTACAACTACATAAAAGTAATAACAGCCAAGCTGGAGCCACTGGAGCTCAGGGGAAGAGGAGGAGAGACCTATAGAGTGCATGAAGGTGGGAGAAGCCACGATGAGAGAAAGAACCGCTCCTACCATTTTGAATCTTGGCCACTTCAAGGCTGGAGCTGGTGAGCACATGGAGCAAGAGCTGGCAAATTTGCTGTTGTGCCCTTTGGATGAAGGTGCTTGGAGGTTGTGGGGAGAAGAGGGTGTTGGTGGCCCCCAGGCCAGCAAGACCACTAACAGTGTTCCTGTGGGCCCACATAGGAGCAAGGAGCCACAACAACTGAAAAAAAGGAGCCACTCAGAAGCCTGTGAGTCATCACAAGGATCCAGCACACGGCCCCTCCCATGGGAAGTGTTGGAGTGCCAGTGGTGGGGGGAGACAGGCCCACTGGGGGAACACTGGAGCACAACACAGGCAGCTGATCTGCCCCCCAATCTGCACAGGCCCACTCTGTGGAGACTGGTCAGGAATATAGAACTGCAGGGGGAGCAGTTTGCTGAAAAGACTCAGACCCAGACCAGAGTTTGCACACAACCCAGGTGTACTGGATCTCACGAGACCTGGAAGTACCCACAAAGTCAACTGTTAAAACCTGAGCTGCACATAAAGCCTTCCCCACGGAATCAGCAGCAAAGCAGCAATTTAGCTCAACCACAGGTCTCAAGTGCTGGTCCCCACAGGAAGTTCCCCCATTTTAGAAGTAAGCAAAAGACAACAAATTAGTTCCAGTGCAGAGTTTAAGTAGTGAGAATAGCAAATAACCCAACACAGAACTGAAAGAAAAAACAAAATACCCACAGATCAGATACAAAGTTTGATATTAACTAGTAAAGGTCTCACTTCACCTAAAAACACCTATAAAACCTAGAAGGACTAGAAGCTTCCTGGCCACCCAAGCCAGGGAGCAGAGAAGGCCAGGGGCCTCAGTCATGCCCCCATGACACCCACACCCAGCCCAGCAATGACCACTGAGCTGCCTCAAGAAACACCCCAGGCTCCTGAGCCAGGGTGGTGAAGGGCCAAGGGCTTTGGCCACACACCCCTGACATCTGCATTCAGCCCAGCAATGACCAAGCCAGCACTGGAAGCCCCCTGGTCTCCCTGGCAGGAATGAGGGGGGTGCCACGGGCCTCAACCACAACCCCCTCTTTCCTCCTTCCTCCTTCTCCCACCCTATTTCCTTCCTCCTTCCCCTCTCTCCCTCCCACCCAACTGCTCTGCTACAACATCTTAGAATGTAAAAATAGATGGAGCCAGGGACCAACCCCTCCTCCTGCAACCAGGCAAGGAGCATACCAAACACACCACTTCCATGTGGGTAGCCCACCACAGCCACCACAATAGCCACGGCTGCCACAAAAGCGGCTAAATGCCACAAACACCAGGCAGATGACCCACCAGCCACTTGAGTGCATTGACACAGGAGAGTCACTGGCAGAGACCAAAGAAAAGAGGATGTCTCTCTCCACAAGGCCCATTCCAGAGTGACAGAAGAAGCATCTGCTCTATGATAATAGTGGAGACCTGAACACACCTATCAGCACAGGACAGATCATCTAGGCAACAAATCAACAGAGTAGCCATTATTCTTTCAGAGGGAGAGAAGAAATCTAGGGCAATTACAGTGGGGAGGATGGAGGGAGAGGGGAATGAGGAGAGACTGGACAAGGGGAATAAAGAATAAGTACAGTTTGTAATAATATATCCACTAATAATATTGATTTGATCAACATACATCAATGTTGAACCCCAAAAATATATAATCAATTATGATTCAATAGAAAATATGTCTATAAATAAATAAGTAATTAAAAACAGCCCAATTCTAGCTTAGTGTAAATGTTAAGATATATATAAATATATAAATATGAATATATATAAATATATGTGCGTGTGTGTGTGTGTGTATCTACACGTACACCCTTCGATTGCTCCACTGCTGTATAGACTAAGACAGAAAGCTGTACAGACTGAGGTGGATTACAAATGTGAATGGCACCCCCTAGAGCTTTTCAGTGCACAACTTTTACATCTTTATGAGCTGACATGTAGGCAAGGATTGGCTGGGTCAAAGGTGAGGGAAGGGAAGAAGAGAATGTCATGAAGATGGGCAAGAGTGCTGTTGGGAAGTGTGGCAGAAGGGTATAGTTGAGAGACAGAAACCGTACCAGTTATTTGAACAGGGAAATTCATTGAAGAATTTTTAATTAGGTATAAAGCTGTAAGCAGCTAAACAGGCAAAAAGAGACAAGTATCACAGAGACAGCAACTGTAGGAAGAACTACTCCTCCTAGGGATGGAGAATAAAAGGGAAGGGGGTGAAATGACTAATACTAATACTTAGAAGCTGGAAGAGGCCCTGCAGCTGAAATTCAGATCTCTGAGCAGGGGCTCTGGCTCAAATGTGCTACTGTCCTTGAGAAGGATGCTGTGAGGCTGTTTCTAAAAGCACTGGAAAAACTGAAAACTGGAGTCATCTGCTGCTAGGGAAAGGCACTGCCATTGCTCTGGCAATGTTGCAGGAAGAGGAAGAAAACAGAAAGGAAAGAAAAAGTTGCTTCTTCCTCCTCCAGCCTTGCAGTGTTCCTCCAGCCTAACAACAATCCAGCTGGCAAAGCAGAAATGTGTTTCACAGAGTCCCAGCCCCAGAATCAGAGAGCAGAGCATAGAGGGCTATGAATGCAGCTGAGGGGCTAATAAATGGCCCACAACGTTTGTCCTAAAGCAGAAATAACAAACAGGTTTCATCTGTGTGCCACTCTGACAGTGGCAGGATACAGTGAGGAGGATCCTGAGGTTCTACCTACACAGGAGAGGAGAGTTCTAAGATCATTTAGAATATCTTCCACGGGTGGGAGGAGGGCATGGTGGCATGTAGTTGCCATCTCTGGCCTAGAGCCACCTAACTGTCCCACGTACTCTTTGGGCATCAGGCCCTGGGGACAGAGACCTGACCTCCTTCCCAGCACCAACAAATGCCAAATCTCACTCCATCTGGCAGATAGGGTAAATGGAAAGTGAAATAATTCAGGAGTCCTGATACGTAGCCTCATCTATTTTCAACACACGGCAGGACTCTTTTATGCAATGTCATAAGATCATTAAATTTTAATGCTGAA
>NW_007738172.1:42881-44136 GCF_000696425.1 Galeopterus variegatus
GTGAGGAGGATCCTGAGGTTCTACCTACACAGGAGAGGAGAGTTCTAAGATCATTTAGAATATCTTCCACGGGTGGGAGGAGGGCATGGTGGCATGTAGTTGCCATCTCTGGCCTAGAGCCACCTAACTGTCCCACGTACTCTTTGGGCATCAGGCCCTGGGGACAGAGACCTGACCTCCTTCCCAGCACCAACAAATGCCAAATCTCACTCCATCTGGCAGATAGGGTAAATGGAAAGTGAAATAATTCAGGAGTCCTGATACGTAGCCTCATCTATTTTCAACACACGGCAGGACTCTTTTATGCAATGTCATAAGATCATTAAATTTTAATGCTGAACAACAGGTTAGAAGTTTCTTGGCTATGCTTAAGCAACTCTAGGGATAGAGAGCTCATCATCTCCATCTTCAGACAGCTCTGACCCCAAGAAATCTCTTCTTTAGGAAGAACTGAGGTCAACCTCAATATAATTCCTAACCACTGGTCTCACATCCACCCCTTCCAGAAAGACAGAAGTAGGTCAAATTCTTTCTCCACATGCCATCCCTTCAGATGTTTGAATTCAGCCACGATGTTCCATCAGATCTTTCTCCTCCAAGTGAAGTAGCCTTAATATCTCCAACTGTTCCTTATGTGGATGGTATAGAGACCCTTGTCCCTGTTCTCCAAGTGCACTTTGATATATCTCAGCCCTCATCAAAAGTGGCCCTAAACTCAGCACTCCAGTTGCGATCAGAATAGCAGCAAGGAATAAAGTAGAGAATGTGGTTCATTCTTTTTAAGATCCCATTGACACTTCCAATCACCACATCACACTGAAAGCTCCTATGGGAGATTATTGTCTTCCTCCTGAAATGATCCTCAGACATTTCACCTCCAGGATAAACAATGACAATTGCTTCAAACTTTCTCAAGGAAAAATACATTGCAGCCAATACAAACTACTGGTAAGGTTCCCCGGAGGAAAAGGCAAACAGCTTTGTGAATGCTTAAATAAATTAGAAAATTAAGCTTTTGCTTGCTGATGGTGGCTGTCATAAATGTATGCTGTGATGAAAAGAAGCTTAAATCAATTTCGGTGTTCTCACTGAGCTGCAAACTTTGTTATTGTTCCTCCCGCACAATATAGATGCCATAAACCATGTCTAAGTGCGTGGCACACATTTACTTCCACTGAGTTTTTTGAGTCAAACGAGATTTTATAAGTGGCTCTGTTCTAAGTTTTAACTACATTTTAATTTAAATATATTTTTA
>NW_007738172.1:45230-46383 GCF_000696425.1 Galeopterus variegatus
CTCCATTGTGAAGAACTAGGGGGTATGCCACTGAAGTTGGAGGGAATTATTTTGGGGGTACAAATGATTAAAATGAAATGTCAGATACATATTATTCTAAGGGAAAAAGAAGCAGATGTCTCTAAAGACTGTGTGAATGGGTTTTCTATTGCTGCTATAACAAACTACCACATACTCAATGACTTAAACAATAAAAATTTTTTACTTTAAAGTTCTACAAGCCAGGATTCTGACATGGATCTTACCCATCCAAAATCAAGGTATTGGCAAGACTTCATTTCCTTCTGGAGGTTCTAGGGGAGGATCCATTTTCTTACTTTTTCCACCTTCTAATGGCTGGTCTGTGTTCCTTGGTTTGTAGCCCCTTCCTTTATGTTCAAAGCAAGCAAGATTATATCTCAATCTGACCTCAGCTGGGAAACGTTCTCCACTCCTAAGGACTCATGTAGTTACATTGGGCCCACCTGGATATCCCCTGATCCTCTCCCCATCTCAAGGTTCTTAATTTATTACATCTGCAAAATCCCTTTTGGCACGGGAGGTAACACATTCACAGGTTCCATAGATTAGGATGTGGACATCTTTGGGGGACATTGTTCTGCCCACCACACTGTGTAGAGCAAAGGTGACACAGCACTCCAGGAAACAAATTGCTCACCGAGTGCAGTGGATTGAATCCCACTGTCCCCCACCCCACCTCCCCAAGGTCATTGAAGCTTTTTTTTTTTTTTNGAGATTTTATAAGTGGCTCTGTTCTAAGTTTTAACTACATTTTAATTTAAATATATTTTTAATCACAGCTTTAAAAATTATCTTCACTAAATAACCAAAGTTTAAAGTAATGGCATATTTTTACAATACATGCAAAACTTAGTCAGGGCCTTCAAGTATTCCATTTGCATTATTTCTTTTAGGTTCATTTAGTTGCACTATAATTTTATGGAGTTTTAGAGTGGTGGGGCATCTGATGTGATTACCAATGATGCTTTCTATTTCCACGCACATTATCAGAAGAATCTATGGAATAGCAGAGAGTTTAATTAGAACAGAGGCCTTTAAGAAACCGACTGATGAAAATTCTATACATACAAACTTCTGAAGTTAAGAGTGTTAAATATAGTTAAATACAAAGAAGTCAAGGGTATGATGTGGA
>NW_007738173.1:0-3585 GCF_000696425.1 Galeopterus variegatus
AGGGAATAGAGGTTCAGGGTTCGCACTGCCTGGGACACATGGATTGAAAAAGGGAAAGGACGTTTTCCTAAAGGAGTGCTGGGCATAGCCAGATATCTGTGTCTCTCCAAATGCGTATATTGGTAGGAATTGGCAAGAGTTTCATGTTATGTTGAACCAGAACAATCATTCGTGTTTATACTCACTGGATGCCAACACATCCAACCTTTTCTACTGCACATTCAACTTCACACCAGCACAGCCATAATTTAAACAATGAAATTAGAGAAAAGCATAAGCAGGGATAAACCCGACCATGTTACCATAAGTTATAAAGAATGCACAGTGCTAAAAATCTGCATTTGAAATGAACAGGTAATAAAACTTCATTCATCAAAAGACTGTTATTTAAATACATCTCTACTTTACATTTAGACCAGTTAAGGAATAAAGACAGGGACGGAGAAAAAGAAAAGAAGAAAAAGGGGAAAGAAAAAAACTGGTGGGGACACAGCATGAATGGAAAGAAAGCTCAGAGAAAAACAAAACAAAGCAAAAAACCAGAAGTGGAAGAGAAACTGTACAAAAGGAAGTTGAAGGAAGAAAAAGGACTTGAGTATTAAAGAGTAGGGATTTTTTAGTCAATTTAGGGCAGAAATCGATGGAATGTATAAGAATTATATATTTTTTACTTATTTATATGCAGAAAGCACCACATTTTGACCTGGCTACATGGCATAGAAAATGGAGATAAATATTTGCACAGCATCTGTTTCAGTAAGATATTTTTCATGTTTTTGATATTTAGGTTTGACCTGATATTTAGTTTTTAAGATCTCTTGGCAGATTTTGTTTTTCTTTAATGAGGTTTAAAAACGATGAGTAACTCATAGAGGTGTTTACTTTGAGATTTTTAATATTGAAATAAATAAACAATATAAACTGGTATTTGAGTGTGCATTTTCTCTTAATTACTGGAGGACAGTGAGAAATAGAATATGAAAATCACAGATGGATTTAGAAATTGTGAATGTCTACACTGCAGTGTATCCAAAGCTTCAGACATTTTAGTTTAAATAAGAATTGCCTGTGGCTGGATTGCCATTGTGGTGTTTGTTGTCATTATCATCGTTTAAATTGCTAACTGGCTTCACACTTGCCCTATAATCTTGGTGCTCTAAATCATTTATTTTTCCAGAACATGAACATTATATCAGTTACCTTAAGTATAGAGAATCAAGTGACCTAACATGAAATATGTTTTCAAAGGTAGCAACTTAAATAAAAATATTTATAATATCTGGTCATGATTATAAATCAGCATAAGACAACAACCTCCTTGTTTTACCCTTTTTGTACATCTTTTCAAAATTTATTTAAATTATACCTAGGATTATACTTCTAGGTTATGTGCATTGTTCTTCCAGAATATGTCACTACTAATTATAACTTAGTATGAAATTGAAAAAGTTCTAACTTATGAAACAAAAATAACCACCATCACTGGCCACTAAGAGCATTCATTGAAAAGTTGATGGTTATCTTTGTAACAGATAACAGATTATGGAAGTTTCTAGGGTTGACTGCCTTGGCTCTACAGCACTTAAATGCACTAGTTAATTGTCATATCATTACAAGTGGGACACAGGGAAATCATTTATCTACTGATAATGATGGAACTGAGAAACCTAGCATCACCAAGGGAATAGAGGTTCAGGGTTCGCACTGCCTGGGACACATGGATTGAAAAAGGGAAAGGACGTTTTCCTAAAGGAGTGCTGGGCATAGCCAGATATCTGTGTCTCTCCAAATGTGTATATTGGTAGGAATTGGCAAGAGTTTCATGTTATGTTGAACCAGAACAATCATTCGTGTTTATTCTCACTGGATGCCAACACATCCAACCTTTTCTACTGCACATTCAACTTCACACCAGCAAAGCCATAATTTAAACAATGAAATTAGAGAAAAGCATAAGCAGGGATAAACCCGACCATGTTACCATAAGTTATAAAGAATGCACAGTGCTAAAAATCTGCATTTGAAATGAACAGGTAGTAAAACTTCATTCATCAAAAGACTGTTACTTAAATACATGTCTACTTTACATTTAGACCATTTAAGGAATAAAGACAGGGAGGGAGAAAAAGAAAAGAAGAAAAAGGGGAAAGAAAAAAACTGGTGGGGACACAGCATGAATGGAAAGAAAGCTCAGAGAAAAACAAAACAAAGCAAAAAACCAGAAGTGGAGGAGAAACTGTACAAAAGGAAGTTGAAGGAATCCTTTTCACTTGGTTATAATTAGGCTCTTATCTATCCTGGTGCCCCAGGACTTCCTTGTTGGGTTAAGCTGCTTGAGGAACCCTTTCAGGGTCAGTGCTTGTAAAAGACCTTCATTTGCTTAATATGGAGCTCAAAGTGGAAAAAAGATTTTGTGAACTTGTCTGCTTCTGGTTAAGTTCTCCCCAAAGTTATTTCCCACTTATGCTTCAGTGACTCCGAAGTTGCCAGTATTTCTCTCCTAAGGATCTCTAAGTTTTCTCCTTCTCAGTAATGAATTGACTTGCTAAAAAAACACAGATAGAGCATTCTGCAATATGGCACCATAACTAGATTTGGTCTTCAGGATTGCAGCCATGCCCTTTTTAAAAAATACTGAATCAATTAAACTATAATGAAATAAATAACTTTGGCCACATAAATCCCATAAAATTAAATGGGGTTGGCACAGTTTACCTTCAGAGGAGGATAACCTGGGTGCAGCCTGGAGCTGAGACATCATGATCAGCCACGAGGATGACGAACTGTTGCTATTGGTGGTAGTAGTGGTGGCAGTGGTGGTGGCTGTCATGGTTGTTGTTGGTGGTGGTGGTAGTGGTGGTGGCTGTCATGGTTGTTGTTGTTGGTGGTGGTAGTGGTGGTGGCTGTCATGGTTGTTGTTGGTGGTGGTGGTAGTGGTGGTAGTTGTTACAGTTGTTGGTGGTAGTGGTGATTGTGGGCTGTTATTTCTGATGGTGATGCTAGAGAGTGTGGTGGTTTGGTAGAAATGGCAATGGTGGTAGTGCTGATAGCTCAGCCTTATTCTCATTATTTCCTATCTTTATCTATGAGACTGTTATGGTTGGAAGGAATTGGATTTCCCTTGGATTACCTAAAACAAAGTAGAGGCTTAGGAAATATAGTGAGAGGGGGTCATTGATGTGGATTATTCTAAGAATGTAAAAGGAATCAGGAAACCATGACCTCAAGCCTAGACACCTTGGAAATCCACACAAAGCTGAATAAGTGGCTTCTCTGAAACACTGGCCAGTTGTGCAGAGAAGCTGTGGAAAACTGAGGAATGTGGTTTAGTATATCTTGATCGCCTCAATCAATCTCTTCCTAAAATCAACCAGGGACACCCCAGTCTGCTTAGAATGAAATTCACATGCCTCTGCATGAGCTCCTAGGTCCTACACGATCTGTGTTCTTTCCGTCTCTGAGTCTCATCTCAATCCACTGGATCCCTCATGTGGACTTTCTCTTTGTTTATCAACCTCACCAATGGCCTTGCACTGGCTGTTCCTCATGCCTGGAAGAATCTTCTCCCAAGTCATCACTCTCTGG
>NW_007738173.1:4603-29818 GCF_000696425.1 Galeopterus variegatus
TAAATTACCCAGTCTCAGGTAATTCTGTTATAGCAACACAAAATGGACTAATACACCCCCAAAACTCCCTTTTCCTCCAATAAAACTACTGATATTATTTTGCTATAATTTCAAATTTACAGGAAAAACTTCATTATTATTACAAGGAAGTTCCATATACACTTTACCCAAGTTCAGGAATTGTTTGTTTTGCCCGAACTACTTTATCTTTCTCTCTCTTATATGTATATACATATATATGTATATTATTATTTTTGGAACAATCTGAGTGCAATTTGGGGACATCATGCCGCTTTGTCTCTAAATATTTCAATGTGCATCTTCTAACATAACCACCATGCAATGATCAAAATAAGAAAATTTGGTTTTGATCAAATAATATGTTTCATAACTCATATACAAAATTTTCAAGTGTCTTAATAATGGCATTTATAATTTTTTTCCTAATCGAGGATTAATTTTTGCTAGTCTCATTCAATCTGGAACAACTCCTTGGAATTTTTTTGACTTTTTTAACTTTGTTATTTTTGAATAGTGCAGATCAGTTATGTTGTAGAGTATTCTATAATTTAGGAATGTCTGATGTTTTCTCATGCTTTCAATATTGGTGAATTACGGCATGCAAGCATTTATTTTTTTCTTTTTTTGTGCCTCTGCTCCCTGGAACTACAGCTTATCTTTGCTCATATTTGTTAGCTCCTTTGTTCATCTGAAGTGTATGGTCTGTTTGGTACACTTATTTTTCTCCCCCTCTCCTCTCCCAAAAAGCAACTTCACAAGTCATGCCTTGCAGGAATATTCAAATTTTAAAAGATAAACATAAAAATATCAATGAATAAACACTGATGGCATCTCGGCTGCATGCATGTGTGTGTTTGGAGTGGCTGTCACATATGGGAGGCTAATTCATTTAGCAAATCTGCTCAGCTCCTAGTTACAGCAATAAAAAATGATAGAAGCTAATTTTCTCTCATTAAAAATCCTGAAAGTAGATGATCCAGGGCTGGTTTGACATCTCTAAGAACACTGGAGACCCAAGCTACTTCCATCTTTTTATTTTTACATCTTTAGCATGAAGCTGCCTTCTTCATAGCCCGAGATGGCTGCTGGTCTCCAGCCATCAAATCTGTGTTCCAGATGGGACGCAGGAGTAAGGAGGAAAGGCCTTGCTGTTAATCTTACTTAAAGGATGGATGTTTACACATTTCACCAAAAAATTCTGCTTGTAATTTACTAGCTCGACTTTAGTCTCAAGGGATGCTGGCAACTTTGCTGTCCTTTAGCTGGGCTCACTACTGCCCACAAACAAATCAGAGTCTCATTGCCAAGGAAGAATGACAGAAGAATACTGGATAGATGACTATAGCTCTCTGTGTGAAGGTCTCCCCACAACCCCCAGGTTAACCTTACAGCTTTTGTCTCAGACTAGGGTGAGGCTGGCCTTGTCTCCAGTTGTCTCATCCAGCTCAAGGACACCTCCAGACTTTACTCAGGAAATCATGTATGACTCTGTAGACACCTTGGGCTCCAGGATTTCCTTCTGGTCTCTGTCCACAAAGAACTGTGTATGTGATCTGCTTCACTCTTCCCTATGTCCTGGGAAACCAGAGGCCTCAGGTCTTTTCATTGTTTAGGACTGATCTCCTCTGGAGCAAACCCAATTCTTTCTAGTTTGGTTCTTTATTCGTGTGGATGAAACAGGATGTGTTTTGAGCCTGGCAAATTACCCCAGCTAAACCCATCTTGACCAGCAGGTCAGGCAAGTAAGCCAATGCTGAAGTCAAATTTAGGAGCACTTTTTATATTATAAGGTAAAGCAGTATATGTCATTATGTGCTGATGCATAATGGTGATGAAATTCTCTGAGCAGCAGCCCAAAGAAAGGCAGCACTGAATTGCAAAAAGCTACATGTCAAGCAGTGATTAAAATTAGTGGCTGCCATTTTCAGACGGAGAAATCAATACTAATGAGTGTAAGATTTGCCTTCCAGAGAGGAAACAAATGGCTTGGGACACTGCAGTGCACGTCCTTGCAAACAAGTGCACTGGACTGAAATGCCCCTGTGGGGGTCTCCTGTGTATTTTCTGAGGCTTACGTCTGTGGAGTTCTAAGTGATCACAGAAACCAAGTGAATAAGGGATAGGGAACTTAAAAAGATTAGAGTTCTGTCGTTTCTAATTTTTTAATCCTTCCATCCGTTTTCTTTTTTTTTAAAACAGAAAACTGTGTGTTTCCGTTTACCAGGTGGAGTAGCTAAAAATGATTGAAAACTTCAGTAATAATATTACTTTCTGAATTAAAAATGAATAAGCTTCGTTGCCCAACAAAAACAAAGTACTGGGGAATATAATAATGTGTATTGAGAGAGAGAGGCAAAAGTTTATGTGATTTAGAAAATGCACCCAGAGATCTTGAGAACCGTTATTTTTCTTTCTTTCTTTTTTTTTTTTCCTTTTTGTCTTTTTTCCGTGTCCGGCAGTGGATCGCAACCCTCAGTGTCGCCCGGCAACGGGATTGCAACCCTCGGCGCTGCCCCCGCGCCTCGCTCAGCCTGTGAGCAGGAACCGGTCTGTATGTGGGATCCGAACCCTCGGCGAGAGCGCCACCACGATCTCAAGCGGCACACTGTAGCAGTGCGCCACCGGGCCGGCCCCGAGAACCGTTATTTTTCANAGAAAACAATTTTGTTTCTATGAGTCTGAAATGCTTGCTGATAAGAGTTTGGATGTGTTGTTCCCACCAGAATTCATGTGGAAATCTGATCCCCAATGTGGCAGTGTTGGAAACTGATTGAGTCATGGGGGCGGATCCCTCATGAATGGATTAATGCTCTCCCTAGGTGGGCTGGGTAGTGAGTGAGTTCTCGCTCTATTAGTTCCCATGAGACCTGGTTGCTTAAAAGACCCTGGCACCCCCCCTCTTGCTTCCTCTTGCCATGTGATCTGCTTGTACCAGCTGCCTGCTGCTTTCCGCCATGAGTAGAAGCAGCCTGAGGCCCGTGCCAGATGCAGCTGTCCCAGAATCATAAGCCAAATAAACCTCTGTTCTTTATAAGTTACCCAGTCTCAGGTAATTCTGTTATAGCAACACAAAATGGACTAATACACCCCCAAAACTCCCTTTTCCTTCAATAAAACTACTGATATTATGATTTTATTTTTGTAACATTTTATTTTGCTATAATTTCAAATTTACAGGAAAAACTTCATTATTATTACAAGGAAGTTCCATATACCCTTTACCCAAGTTCAGGAATTGTTTGTTTTGCCCGAACTACTTTATCTTTCTCTCTCTTATATGTATATACATATATATGTATATTATTATTTTTGGAACAATCTGAGTGCAATTTGGGGACATCATGCCGCTTTGTCTCTAAATATTTCAATGTGCATCTTCTAACATAACCACCATGCAATGATCAAAATAAGAAAATTTGGTTTTGATCAAATAATATGTTTCATAACTCATATACAAAATTTTCAAGTGTCTTAATAATGGCATTTATAATTTTTTTCCTAATCGAGGATTAATTTTTGCTAGTCTCATTCAATCTGGAACAACTCCTTGGAATTTTTTTGACTTTTTTAACTTTGTTATTTTTGAATAGTGCAGATCAGTTATGTTGTAGAGTATTCTATAATTTAGGAATGTCTGATGTTTTCTCATGCTTTCAATATTGGTGAATTACGGCATGCACGGGATTGCAACCCTCGGTGTTGCTCCCGCGCCTCGCTCAGCCTGTGAGCGGGAACCAGTCTGTATGTGGGATCCGAACCCTTGGCGAGAGCGCCACCACGCTCTCAAGCGGCACACTGTAGCAGTGCGCCACCGGGCCGGCCCCGAGAACCGTTATTTTTCAAATTGAAGTTTTTGTTGACATAATTGTAGATTTTCATGCAGTTGTAAGAAGCAACACAGAGACATCCCATAAACCTTTGCCCAGATTTTCCAATGATAAAATCTTGTAAATTATATCACAGTATCACAAGCAAGGTATTAACATTATTACAATTCACTAATCTTACTCAGGGTTCCTCAGTTTTACTTGCGCGTGTGTGTGTACATACATTTAGCTCCGTAGGTTTTATTACATGTATAGGTTTGAGTATCTGTATCATAGTGAGGTTTCTAAACAGCTCCATCATCACAAGGATCTCTCCTGTTGCCACTCAACGCCCCCACCCCACAACCTGTGACAACTATCAATCTATTCTCCATCTCTAAAATTTTGCCATTTCAAAAATATTATATAAATAGAATTATGGATTGTGTAACATTTTGGGATCAGTATCTTTTCCTCTGCACAATTCCCTGGATATTCATTCATGTTATTGCATAGTTCAGCAGTTTTTTCTTTCACATTGTTGAGTAATATTCCATCATATGTATGTAACACAGTTTTTTTAATCATTCACCTATTGAAAGACATCTGGGCTGATTACACTTTTTGGCTATTCCAAATAAAGATATTGTGAACACTCATGCATGGGTTTTTATGTAAATATGTATTTTAATTTTTCTGGGATAATTTCTCCAAAGTGCAACTGATCGGTTGTTGCATGTCAAGTTTTATAAAAAGCTGCAAAAAACAGTTTTTCACAATGGCGTATCATTTTGTATTTTTATCAGCAACATATGAACAGTCTTGTTTCTCCATATTCTTCCCAACACTTGGGCCTTCCACTATTTTATGTTACCCAGTCTTTAGACTTTCTAATACTGTGTGTATTGACATTACATTCTGATCTTAATTTGTATTTCCTTAATGGCAAATAATGTTGGGCATTATTTCATGTGCTTATTTGCCATCTATATATCTTATTTGGTAAAATGACTTTAAAATGTCTTTTGCACACTTTCTAATTGGATTGTCTTTACTGTTGAGTTGAGAATTCTTTGTACCATCTACATAGTACTCCTTTTTGCATATGTGAATTGCAGATATTTCTTCCCAGTCCATGGCTTCTTTTTATCCTTTTAACAGCATCTTTCACAAAGCAAAAGATTTTAATGTTGGTGAAGTCCAATTTATCAATTCATTTTACAGGTTGTACTTTAGGTATAAAATGTAAGAACTTTTATCTTAGTCCTAAATCCTTAATATTTTCTCTTTTGCTCCCTACACATTTTGAAGTTAGACATTTCACGTGTAAGCCCATGACCCATTTTAGTTCATTATTATATAAGGTGTCAGGTTTAGGTTGAGATTAGCTTGTTTTCTGCCCGTGGATGCCCTGTTGCTTCAGCACTGTTCATCAGAAAGGCTGCCCTTCCTCTTCTGAATTACTTTTGAACTTCTGTCAAAAGTCAGTTAGGCAGCACTAAAATTAAAAACATCTGTGCATCAAATAACACAGTCAGTAGAATGAGAAAGACAACCTACAGAACATGAGAAAATATCAGCAAATCCTATATCTGATAAGTGTTTAATACTCAAAATATATAAAGAACTCGCAAAACTTAACAACAAACAAATAAATGACCTGATGTAAAAATGGGCAAAAGACTTAAATAGCCATTTCTTCAAAGATGACACGCAAGCATATGAAAAGATGGCCAATATCACTAATCAGTAGTGAAGTGCAAATTAAAATCACAACATCAGATCACCTCATACTCATTAGGAGAGCTATTGTTTAAACAAAATAAAACAGAAAATGACAAGTGTTGGCAAGGGTGTGGAGAAATTGGAACCCTTGTACACTGTTGGTGGGAATGTAAATTAGTATAGCAATTAGGGAAAACATGGAGGTTCCTTGAAAAATTAATAATATGATCCTGCAATTCTACTTCTGGGTATATATCTAAAAGAAATTAAAAGAGAGTTCCACACTCATTTTCATAACAGTACTAGTCACCCAAGAGGTGGAAGCAATCCAGTGTCCATGGACTAATGAACTGATAAATAAAATGTGGTCTATACATACAATGGAATATTATTCAGCTTTAGAAAGGAAGGAAATTCTGACATATACTACAACATGGATGAACACTGAGGACATTATAATATGTGAAATAAGTCAGTCACAAAAAGACAAACTGTGTATTTCGACTTGTAAGAGGAATCTAGAGTAGTCAAATTTAAGACAGAGGCTAGAATGGTCACTACCAGTGGCTGGGGGAGGTGGAAATAGGGAGTTGTTGTTTAATTGGCATAGCATTTCAGTTTTGCAAGATGAAAAATTTCTGAAGATTGGTTGCACATTGTGAACATGCTTACCACTAATGAACTGTACACTTAGAAATAGTTAAGATGGTACATTTTATGTAATTTCTTTTGGCCATAATTAAAAAAAAATCAGTTAGGCATATTTGTGTGGGTCTGTTCTTGAGTCCTCTATTCTGTTCCACTTACCTATGTGTCTTTCCACTAGTACCACACTGTTTTGTTTACTGTAGCTATATCATAAGTCTTGAAATCAGATAGACTGATTCCTCCCACTTCATTCTTTTTTTCAAGATTGTTTAAAATATTCCATGGCCTGGAATTTGGAAAAAAATATATATATAAAGACAAGGCTTTTAATTTTTATGTTCACATGCCATCAACTGTTTCATCTTTCATGCTGTATGTGCATTAGCAGAACGTCACACTCATGAGATATTTAGAAAGCATTGTCTGTGTTTTTCTCGGGTTTCATATGTTCAATTGTGGTATCTTCAATTGTGGTGCATTGCATAAGTTGGCAGCAATCTCAGCTGAGCTGCCTTGATGAGGAGGAGACTCACTGTTTGTTTTCTGCAGAGAGTAAGAGTTGGAGGAGAGAGGGAAGCTTTATCTTTGACATCAATTTTCACATAATAACCAGTTAATAAGGTTAGTTTGATTCCTTATGAATAAACTCTCCCATCGCCGATCAAACAGGAATGGAGTTACACCCGAGGACAACTGTAAATTACTCCCTATACCAACTGAGGGTGGAAGTTTTCTACTTTCTGAAAGTTACATTTAGGTAGAAGTGAAAACTTCCTGGGTCAAGGTACATGGAAAAGCTACTTTTAAAGCATATTTATTTTATTTTTTTGAATGGAATCACACCATACATACTGTTCTGTAACTTCCTTTTTTAATTAAAAAAATGTTTTTTATTATATACACTTTTTTATTGATTACGAATATTCATGAAATACAAAGCTGATTGTTACCACTCGGGTCCAAGATGTGAAGGCCAGATTCATGCTGGCAGCATACCCATTACCACAAATAGCATTTGTACCCCTTGTCCCCCACCCAAGTAGCCCCAACCTCCCTCTTCCTCCCCCTTTCCCACGCACTCCACTTTGTAGCCCAAAGAATGTTCTCTCCCTCTACAAGTCCAGTGCACTACGGTGGTCTTTCTTTCCTTCCTTCTTTCTCTCTTAGTTCCCACATATGAGTGAGCATATGCATTATTTATCCCTCCATGCTTTGCTTATTTCACTCAACATAAGTTTCTCCAGGCTTATCCATGTTGTTGCAAATGGAAAAATTTCATTCTTTTTTATGGCTGAGCAGTATTCCATGGTGTATATACCACATTTCCCTTATTCAATCATTCATCGATGGACGTTTAGGATGGTTCCCTGTCTTGGCTATTGTAAATAGAGCTGCAATGAACATGGGAGTGCAGGTATCTCTTCAAAATGATGATTTCCATTCCTACAGATATATACCCAGAAGAGGGATTGCTGGATCGTAAGGAAGATCTATAGTTGTTTGAGAAACCTCCATACCATTTTCCATAGTGGTTGCATTAACTTACAGTCCCACCAAAAGTGCAGGAGCATTCCCATCTCTTCACAACCTATCCAGGGTTTGTTATTCACTGTCTTTTTGATTATAGCCAGTTTAACTGGGGTGAGGTGGTATCTCAATGCAGTTTTAATTGTATTTCCCTGATGACTAGTGATGTTGAGCATTTTTGCATGTATCTGTTGGCCATTTCTATGTCTTCCTTTGAAAAATGTCTATTCAGTTCCTTTGTTCATTTCTTAATAGAGTTATTCGTTTTTTTACTGTATAATTCCTTGAGTTCCTTGTGTATTATGGATACTAATCCCTTGTCAGATGCATAGTTAGCAAAAATTTTCTTCTACTCTGTAGGTTGTCGTTTTACTCTGTTGATTGTTTCTTTTGCTGTACAGAAGCTTTTAGTTTGATATAGTCCCATTTGTTTATTTTTCCTTTGGCTGCTTGTGCTTTGGGGCTCATTTTCATGAAGTCAGTGCCCAGACCTAGTTGCTGAAGTGATCCACCTATATTTTCCCTTAGTAATGTTACGATTTCAGGTCTTATACTTAAGTCTTTAATCCATTTTGAGTTGATTTTAGTGTATGGTGAGAGGTGATTATCTAGTTTCATTCTTCTGAATAACCAGTTTTCCCAGCACCCCATGTTGAAGAGGCAGTCTTTTCCCCAATGTAGATTTTTGTTTCCTTTGTCCAATATCACATGGTTGTAAGCCTGAGGGGTGATTTCTGGGTTCTCAATTCTGCTCCAGTGGTCTGAATGTCTATTTTTATACCAGTACCATGCTGTTTTGGTTACAAGAGCTTTGTAGTATAATTTGAAGTTGGGTAGTGTTATGCCTCTAGCTTTACTATTTTGCTCAGGATTGCTTTGGCTACTTGGGGTCATTTTTTGTTGTTGTTCCATATGAAAGGTAAGATTGTTTTTTCCATTTCTGTGAAGAATGTCATTGGTATTTTGATGGGGTTTGCCTTGAATCTGTGGATCACTTTGGGTAGTATAGACATTTTCACAATGTTAATTCTTCCAATACAAGAGCATAGAATATTGTGGAATATACTATAAAGTATATGTACTTCACAGGGCCTGGTTTTCCAAAGCCTTGCAGTTTCAAATATTGACCTTGCAAGGACAGGAAATTTTCCTCAGGCTATAAGTATCTGGTGCGAGATAAAGATTTGTGGCACAGCGAGGTTGCTGGCTTAAAGACAGACTAGTTACTGATTGTTATGTAAAGATACTGAGAAATTACTGTAAAGGAATGTTTGCTAAGATCAAGCTTTTGTTAATTGCCTTACTGGAATGCCATCTGGCATGTTTCACTGAAAGTTACCAGCCTATACTGTTAAACTATAACCCCACCTATGTCTCTTCCTGTAACTTCCTGGTCTGGAAAATAAATGCAGGAAGAGAACCCCAATTCGGCATTAATTTCCCAAGGAAGGGTTGACTCTTGCTTGAGCATTCCCAGGGAAGTTAACCACTTTGGGGCTTCTCACTGCTCATAAGAGATGGGCTTTGAGTAATCCTTTGCCTCTCCGTCACCCAGGGGAAGTGGGGTGACAAACCCATGTGGGGCAAAGCAACACAAAGCAACAGAATATCTTTCCATCTTTTTGTGTCTTTTTTAATTTCTTTCAGAAGTGGTTTGTTGTTCTCATTGTAGAGATCTTTCACATCGTTGGTTAAATTGATCCCCAAGTATTTTATTTTGTGTGTGTGACAATTGTAAATGGACTTACTTTATTTCTCTTTCTGTTAGCTCATTATTTGAGTATATGAATGAAACTGATTTGGGGGCATTTATTTTGTATCCTGCAAAATTACTGAACTTATTAACCAGCTCTAGGAAATTTTCGATAGTCTTTAGGTTTTTTTTTCATATAGTATCACGTCATCTGCAAACAGTAAAAGTTTGACTTCATCTTTTCTAATCTGGATTCCCTTTATTTATTCCTCTTGTCTGATTGCTCTGGCTAGTACCTCCAATACTATGTTAAATAGAAGTGGTGAGAGTGGGCATCCTTGTCTTGTTGCTGTTCTTAAGTGAAAGGCCTTTGGTTTTTCCCCATCCAGAATGATGCTGGTGGCAGATTGGTCATAAATGGCTTTTATTGTGTTGCGATACATTCCTTCTATACCTAATTTGTTGAGAGTCTTTATCATGAAGTGATGTTGAATTTTGTCAAATGTTTTTCAGCATCTATTGAGGTAATCATATGGTTATCATCCTTGAGTTTGTTGATACAATGTATCACATTTATTGACTTTTGTATGTTGAACCATACTTGCATCCCTGGTATGAATCCTACTTGATCATGGTGTATGATTTTGTTAATGTGTTGCTGTATTCTGCTTACTAATATTTTGTTGAGGATTTTTGCATCTATGTTCATCAAGGAAATTGGCCTGTAATTTTCTTTTTTTGTTGTGTCTTTATCTGGTTTGGGTATTAGAGTTATGTTGGCCTCATAGAATGAGTCTGGGAAAGTAGCTTCTCTCCATTTTTTGGAATAGTTTGAGGAGAATTGGTATTGTCTCCTCTTTAAAAGTTTGTTAGAATTCAGCTGTAAAGCCATCCACACCTGGACTTTTCTTTGTTAGAAGATTGCTGATTACCACTCGTTTAAATCTGTTTTGTGTTGTTATAACAGAATTACCTGAGACTGGGTAATTTATAAAGAACAGAAGTTTATTTGGCTTATGATTCTGGGACAGCTGCATCTGGCATGGGCCTCAGGCTGCTTCTACTCATGGTGGAAAGTGGCAGGCAACCAGTGGGTACAAGCAGATCACATGGTGAGAGGAAGCAAGAGATAAAGAGGAAGTGCCAAGGTCTTTTTAAACAACCAGTTCGCATGAGAACTAATAGAGTGAGAACTCACTCATTACTCACCCCCCCCTCAGGGAGAGCATTAATCCATTCATGAGGGATCTGCCCCCATGACTCAATCAGTTTCCAACACTGCCACATTGGTGATCAAATTTCTACATGAGTTTTGGACAGGAGAACACATCCAAACTCCATCACCACTTTAATCTCATTGCTTGTTATTGGTCTGTTCAGGTTTTCTCTTTCTTCGTGGTTCTGTTTGGGTAGTTTGTATATGTCTAGAAACTTTTCCATATCTTCCAGATTTCCATATTTGTTGTCATATAGTTGTTTATAATAGTCTCTAATGATTCTTTGTATTTCTGTGGTATTGGTTGTAATGTCTCCCTTTTCGCTTCTGATTCTCATTATCTGGATCTGCTCTCTTCTTTTTTTTTTTTTTTGTTAACCTAGCTAATGGCTTGTCTATTTAATTTATCCTTAAAAAAAACAACTTTTTTTGTTATTATCTTTTTTATTGTTTTGGGGGTCTCTATTTCATTTAGTTCTGCTCTAATCTTAATTATTTCTTTCCATCTACTACCTTTAGGTTTAGATGATCGTTGCTTTTCAAGTGCTTTGAAGCATAGTGTTAGGTCATTTATTTGAAATCTTTCCATTCTTTTGATGTAGGCATTTATTGCAATAAATTTGCCTCTTAGTACTCTTTTGCAGTGTCCCACAGGTTTTGGTATGATGTATCTTGATTTTTATTGGTTTCAAGAAATTTTCTGATTTCCTATTTAATTTCTTCTTGGACCTGTAGGTTGTTCAGGAGCCTATTGCTTAGTTTCCATGCATGTGTATAGTTTCCAGAGTTTTGCTTATTATTAATTTCCAATTTTAGTCCATTGTGGTCTGAAAAGATACTTGGAACAATTTCAATATTTTACAGTTTGCTGAGACTAGATTTGTGACCTAATATGTGGTCTGTCTTGTAGAATGTTCCATGGGGCTGATGAGAAGAAAGTGTATTCTTTAGTTGTTGGGTGAAATGTTCTGTATATATCTGCCAGGTCCAGTTGGTCTAAGGTGTAAATTAAATCCAGTGTCTCTTTGTTGATTTATTGCCTGGAAGATCTGTCCCATACTGAGAGAGGGGTGTTCAGATCACCCTCTATTAATGTATTAGAACCTTTTTTTTTTTTTTTTTAGGTCTAAGAGTGTTTGCTTTATAAATCTGGGTGCCCCAGTACTTGGGTGCATATATATTTATGATTGCTATATCTTCTCACTGGATAGATCCTGTTATCATTATACAGTGACCTTCTTTGTCTCTTTTTGTTTGTTTGTTTTAAGTCTATTTTGTCCAGTATGAGAATGGCTACTCCTCCTAGTTTTTGGTTTCCATTTGTATGGTATATTATTTTCCATCCCTTCACTTTTAGTCTATGTGTGTCTCTACAGATGAAGTGGGTCTGTTGAAGACAGCATATACTGGGTCTAGCTTTTTAATCCAACCAGTCAGTCTTTGTCTTTTGAATGGGGAGTTTAATCAATTCACATTTAGGGTAGTTATTGACAAGTATTGTTTAATTCCTGTCATTTAATTGCTTTTTGTTTAGATGATTTAAATATCTTTTGATCATTACTTCCCCATTTAAGTCTCTTCTTCAATGTTAGTTGGAGATTTGATGTGTCATGATTTAGCTTCTTTCTCTTTCTCATTGGCAGATTTGTTTTAACAGTGGGTTGTACTCTTTCTTGTATATCTGTGATAGAGTCATCGTTATTCAGATTCCAGATGCAGGACTCCCCTGAGAATTTCTTGCATGGCTGGTTGTGTGGTGGTGAACTCCCACAACTTTTTTTTGTCTGGGAAATACACTATTTCTCCCTCATTACTGAAGGAGAGCCTTGCTGGGTAAAGAATGCCTGGCTGGCAACTTTTTTCTTTTAGTATTTTGAATATATCATTCCTCTTTCTTCTGGCCTGTAGGGTTTCAGTTGAGAAGTCTGCTGTTAGTCTGATGGGGGCTCCCCTAAAGGTGACTTGATGCTTTTCTCTTGCTCCTTTTAGAATTCTCTCTTTGTCTTTGAGCTTTGCAAATTAAACTATATTTTGTCTTGAGGAGGATCTTTTGGGGTTGAATCTATTTGAGGACCTTTGAGCTTCCTGGATTTGAAGGTCTGTATCTCCCTCTACACTTGGGAAGTTTTCTGTTACTATTTTCTTGAATAGACTTTCAATACCTTTTCCTTTCTCCTCCTCTTCTGGAATACCCACAATTTGGATTTTAGAGCACTTGAGGTTCTGTGCTATCTCTTTTAGATTTTCCTCATTATTTTTAATATTTTTTCCTTTTTATTGTCTGCCTGAGTTATTTCAAAATGACCATCTTTGAGATCTGAGATTCTTTCTTCTGCTTGCTCTATGCTGCAGCTCAAGCTCTCAGTTGTGTTTTAATTTCATTGAATGAATATTTCATTTCTAAGAGTTCTGATACACTCTTTTTTAAGGTATTAATCTCTTTGTAAACTTCCTCCTTCATTTTGTGAATATTTTTTCTTGTTTCACTGTGTTCTCTAATTGAGTCTTCCTTTATTTCTTCAAGTTTTTTAAAATCATTGCTCTGAATTCTTTTCAGACATTTCAAGGATTCCCTGTTTCATGGAGTCTGAAATTTGAGCACTGCTGTATTCCTTTGGTGGTGTCATGTCTTCTTGTTAATTTGTAGTTGTAGTATTTTTTCATTAATGTTTAGTCATTTGGTAGAGGGTTTGCTTCTTCTATTACACTGAGGTTGGCTATGAGGATCAAGATTTCTTCCTATACTTGCAGGCTTTACTGGTGACTCTTCTTCTATCAGTGCAGTTGAGTGAGCCATAGGTTACCTGGCTGCTACTGTGGTCGTGTATGGTCCTTGCTTTAGAGTAGGTGTGGTAGTGGCTATTATGCCACCTTGGGTCCTGTTCCAGAAACTGTGCCCTTAGAATGAGCCTCACACTCACCTCTCAGTGGGGCATGCCACAGGGACCTGGCTTTTCCCTCTGGGTCCAGGGGGAGGGGCAGACCATGTCATCGCACTGGGCTCACCTCTCCAGTAATTTTATCCTTTGAACTAAAACTCCCCCCCTCTGCTTCTTCACACTTAAGCAGATGAGTCACTTACTTGAATGAATTCTGACTTAAGAATTCTTTGCCCCACAGGCTTTTGACCTGCTTTTGTCCCTGGCCCTTTTTTATCACTCATCTTTGCATCCCATCAGATGGACTATAGGAATTTCCTAACTAATCTCGTAAAAAATTACGCTATGTAATAATGACTATGCATTTTAAATGGGAACTTCTAGAATGAGTTTTGCTTTTTTGCATAACCAGTTAATGACTTGCTGAGTCATGAAATGAAATTTAATCCTATATCTGTCTCCCACTCCATGACCCAATTTTGGAGGATAGTTTCCTAATAAATGGGAAGGGGGAATTATTTGTTGATCAATATTACTAGAGAAAAGATTCCTTTGTTCTCTGACTACCTCCTGCTTTGCAAGAAGCATCACTGCCAAGCAGATTCTCTAACAAGAATTTCCTAGATTACAGAGATTGCGGTTTTGCATGTGAATCATAACAAAAAGGCAACTGCTTGGAAGCTAGAGACCCTGGCTGCCCCAGGTGCTCTTATTTCAAACTGAGTCCTGCACAGCAGCTGATGCAGAGAAGATGGAGAAAAAATCCAGTAACTGAGTAAACTACAAAATAACAACAACAACAACAACAACAACAAAAAAAAACCGAGATGAGAAACAGAGAAAAGATGAGTTCAAAATATGTGTTCTAAGACTTCAAACTTCTTCAGAAAATTGAAAAGAACAGTGCTATTGAACAGCAGTAGCCAGTGTATTTCACCAAAACTTTCAAGAGACCACAACCCATTCTTACTGTCTGTCTTCATCAAAGATCATAAGTGGCCCAAGAGAAATACATATGTATATCTTAAATAAAGTGTAGAAGGTCTACTCTTATATTACTAGTATTAATTTGAAAATGTTCCTGTGCTTAAAACTAATTCTACTGATGTCTCTTCTGTGGGTAAAAGACACGTTCCTTCTACAGTGAGTTACTAAGCACCTATTGTGTTCCAGGCATTATTTCTGGCCTTGGGATATTGCAGGAATCAAATCAATAAAAGTTCCTGCTACTATGCCATTAACATGGCTAGACTGTGAGCAAAAGCTAAAACAAGAGATACAATTAAAACATAAAATATGCGGTATTTGGGGTAGTAGAGGTAAGGAGGAAAACAAAGTTGGGAAGGGGATAGGATTGTGTGTATTTTGGCAGGAAGTTGCAGACCTAAGTGCAGTCAGTGGTCAGGAAGGCTCACTGAGAGGCTGGAGTTTGAGTAAGACTTGAGGCATGAAAGGGAGTGATGTGTGGCTGCCTGCAGGAAGAATGGTCCAGGCAGAGGAAAGAGCTGGGGCCAGGGCCAGCTGTGAACCAGGAGTGTGTCTGAAGAGCACTAGGGACAGTGGAGAGGTCAGCTCTGTAAAGCAAGAGGAAGGGCAGTAAGAGATGAGGTATGAGAGGTCAGGACTCTGGAGGCCATTTCTGGACTGGTCTGTATTTGGAGTGAGATGGAAGCCATTATAAAGTCTTAGATTCTGAGGGAATAAACTTCAGGAGGGAAGAACTGAAGGAGAGATAACAAGAATCCTGAAAAGGCCATTGCAATAACCCAGTAGGAGATGCTGGCATCTTGGACCAGGGTTGTAGCAGTGGACACAGTAAGAAGAGGTCGGGTTCTGGACATGTTTGGAAGATAGTGCTGGCAGGATCTGATAATAGTTTGGATGAATGCTAAGCCTGAGAAAAATCTAAGTGTTAAGGATGACACAAAGATTTTTCCTGAGCAACCGGAAGAGTAGAATTGTTATTTACAGAGATGGAGAGGACAAAAGTAGGGGATGCTTTTGAGGAAGACCAAGACTGCCATTTTGAACTCTCCATATAAATGTCATATGAAGTGTGACGCGTCTCTTAGCCATCCAGATGAAGAGACAAAGCAAACAATTACACTTGTAAGTCTGGGGTGAAAGGGACAGGTCTCAGTTGGATATGTGAACACGGGAATTCTCAGAGCGTGATATAAGTAATGCGAACTATATATACACCATGTCCATGTCATTGTTTTTGTTTTATTAATTATAAATTTTGTCCCCTTAATCCTTTCTGTAATTTGTGGTTATTACAATCCTTGATTACTTTCCTCCCTGCACACTGCTTTTTGTTGTCAGGGTTAATGGTACTGATATTCAGTTCTAAGACCATGATTAAGTCTGCTCTGCTTTGTTATTGATTCTTGCTATTGTAGATTGGATTATTTTTCTCAAATTTTTCACTCCCTTCCTCTGCCATGTGATCAGAAAGTACACTAGAGTGGTGAAACCTATTGTTCCTCTAAAGCAAATGATCATGAAATTCTCATAAGCAAAATAATTCATAGGCCAAGTTGTATGCTATGAATATACTTCCTTTTTAATGCAACTTCTAATGCTTATACTATTGGAAATCCCTTTGAGGATGCTCACTAGAGGATTCTCTATTTTTTAAATTGGTTCATTCAGTGCTTCCTTTTTTTACACTGAAGACTTTCTCCTAATTTCTGGAATCCTTTGTGTCCACTCGTCTGTGATAAAGAAGTACTAGAAAAACTGCCTGATTATTATACAATGTATATATGCATCAGAACATCATATTGTACCCCATAAAGATGTATAATTACAATGTGTCAATTAAAAATTTTTTAAAATTTCTTGGAGCCCTGTGTTCATGGGTGGGGATGCTGATGGGGATGCTCTTCAGGATATAAGCAGGGAGCTCATATCCTGCTGTCTGAATGCAGTAGGCTTCACTCTGGGACAACAGTGCCCTCCTAGGCCATCTGGTTGTTCCCAGACTATACTTTCTATTTCTGTAGAGAAAATGATTTCATTTGTCCTGGGAGTTATTATTACTCCTGGAAGCTGGGGAGAGAAGAGGCTGACTCATGACTGCATAGGCTTTAAAAACATCTCCTCTTTGTACCCCTGTCACTGTCACATCCTTCTCTATTCCCAGTTTCTCCAGGGCTAGGAGAACTTAAAAGGATTGAATCTTCTGAAACTGTACCACATTGTGTTCAATCTACTTTATGTGCATTCAGATTAGAATGACATTTCTTTGAGGCAGACACAGTCTTGTGAAATGCAAGGTGTGCCTGTGTATCATTTTGGCGACAATATGTTTCTTAGTAGTAGTAAAATGACAAATACCAGCTTTCTAATTCCATATTTGGCCTTCAACACCCTCCCCCCCAACACACATTTTATTCTTAAGGATGCACCTGGATAGGAAAATAAAATGAATCCAATTAAATAATTTGCCCACCACTTCTTGATAAAGACCAAACATGGGATTGCAAACCACATATAAAGCACCAAGTTTCTGGCGGGGAAACAAGGAGGATATGTCCAAAGCCTGGGATGAATCTCCTCTCTTCTTTCTTACTTTCTCCCTTGCAACTCTTCTTTTATCTACTCATTAAGTCCTAAAGTCACTTTTGCAGAGCATCAAGTGGTTTATGCCACAATTCAAGTTAAGATTTAAAATCAAACTTCTGTTAGGTAGGTAATGCTAACAGTTGTAGTAGATAATCTCCAAATTTCAGTGATGTAACAAGAAAAAATAGTGTATTCTAGCTCACACAATAGTTAGTTAAGATTTAAAATCAAACTTCTGTTAGGTAGGTAATGCTAACAGTTGTAGTAGATAATCCCCAAATTTCAGTGATGTAACAAGAAAAAATAGTGTATTCTAGCTCACACAATAGTTAGTGCCACATGGGTGTTCCTGGTTGCTGGTGGGGTGAGAGCTGGGTGTTGGAAGGGCCCAGGCTGATGGAGGCTCTGCCTCTTCAATATTCAATTTCTAAGGTTGCACTGGGCACTGACTGGATATGAGGAGAAGACAGTGTGGAGAAAACAGGCACAATTTTAATCATCTCAGCTTGGATCCAATATATTCCACTGGTGAGAGTTATTTACGTAGGTCTCCCAGCCGCAAATACACTGTAAATCAATTCACAGGTGAGTAGAATATATTACCTGTGTTTGAGTGTTCAGGGAAAGTACACAGCAAGCTTCACAACTTAATTAAATACTAACTGCTGGGCCTAAGGGTGACTGGGAGGTTGCGCTAAAGATTCCTTTGGTTTTCCGCAGAATTTCTGAGTCTGTCTTCTTGTTGCAAAAGTGCATTCAGGGAAAAAAGAAAAGCAAAAATAAAAACATCATCTTTCTTCTGTTTGTGTTACTAGAAAATTGCTCTCATACTATTCAATTAAATTCCATTCCTCCAATCAAGTAAGGCCTAGACACAAAAGGACACTGGCAGTAACTTTGAACCCGGAAAAGGTTTTGAGAATGCAACCAGAAGGTGCATCTCGATGGATTCTGTTAAGCAAATGATCAAAGCAGGCTCACCACAATTAACAATTATCAGTGTTCTCTGTAACCTGTGGTTATTACATCCAGAGCCTCACAGTGCAACACTAAGTATGACAGCTCCATTAAAACCACAGCTACAAGACAAAACATTAAAAAAGATTATCCAGATGATTATAAACTCAATAAAGGAGTCCAGAGAATAAAGGTCATTACTAAATAGATTTGAAAATATCGGTTCTCATTTTCAATCTATTTATTTTCCTGTTTTGAGTCCTCCCCTCCCCAAACATACACTCGTAAGGTAAGATTCTGCCTGTCCCTCCCTGAATTACTTGGCACACAGGTATTCATACATTTCTGTTGTCTAAATACCTAAGAATGAAATCTCACCTAGAAGTGGAATGCCTTGATCCTAAAATTTGCATACACTGAAATTTACTACATAATGCCAAACTGTTTCCCAAATTGATTGTATCAATTTACCTTTCCGTCACCAGTACACGAGAATTTTGGCCACTCCCCTTCATGGTCGACACTGCGTGTGGTCACTTTTTGACATTCTACCATCTGGTGGATGTACAGGGTAAGCTCACTGTGGTTTTAGTTTGCATTTGCCTGAATTATAAAGAAGTTGCACATCTTTTTATAGTTTATTGGCCACTTGGGTGTCTCTTGTTAAATATTTATTCACGCCTCCTTCCTACTTTCTACTGGACAGGCTTTGGTTTTTTATTGCTTCAGGTATTCCTTGTATGATCCGGTTACAAGTCTTTTGCTTCTCCCAGTCTATGACCTGCCATTCCCTCTGTCAACAGAGCTTTTGATTTTCGCATGATCCAATGTATCCCTCCTTAACTTTATGGTTATTTGTGTGTTTTATTATTCACAAGTAACATAGAGAATAAGCAGAAAATCTGTGGCCCATTAGACTTTTTCCCAGCAAACCTGGGTGGTTTAAAGACCATAGAGGACAGTCCCGTGGGGATGCTGCTGCTATGTCTTAGAGCCCTTTCTTTGCCCAAAGAATTCGACTATGGATTTCTATGTGAATGAAATTAATAAGATGTTTTTGGGGGAAGTTATTTGTTAAAGGAAGGAAGTAACAATACTTAATATACCAATCTGTATTTATTAAAAAAGTGAAGAAATTTTATATTCTAAATATTGAAGCCAATTTAAAATATTTAAAGTTCTTTGCTGATGCTATGTGGAGAAGTTAGAGGTAGAGGAATAAAACAATTTACCTTAAAGATTCTAAATTAGTTATTTTATTGTAAAAATAAGGAAAAGGACAATGTTTTTTAAGAGTAGGCTCTACTATTTTTGAAAAATTGAAAAATTTGATTGCAGATGGTTAATATAACTGAAAACACGTTCTCTTTCAGGATAGCTACCTACATGACTTTGTGTTGCTTTTTCTGAATCTGGAAACTTTTGGAAGCTGACCTATTCATGGGTGTTCTCATGGTTCACTGTGAAGTGGGCAGGGTGCTCTTTACTGTCCCTGGTTACTCCTCCACCTACAGACCCTGGGAACTCTACCTTTCCTCCAGCTTCTATTCGTCCACTCTTCCAGGAGACCCTCCCGGACAGCATCTAAGATGATCCTGCACCAGCTCTGTCTTGCACAAGAACTACACTTGATCCAGAGGAAACTCTCACTCAATTTTGCCCTGATATGTCCTAATGTGTCAAACTGAGCCCAAAGGCCAAAGGAGTCAGCTAGACTATGTATTGTCTCTTGGATTCTCCAGGGAGAAACCAGGTGAAAACCTACCACATCTCCCAAACCATAGAGGGCATGTATTAAGCTCTCTGAGATCTTGAAAAAAGAATTTAGCCCTTTCTGTATTAATAAACAGTTCAGTTGTTTTAGTTTTTTCCCTCTTCAATTACATATATTGCTGTTATTAACATCCTTATTTGTATATTTTTAATTTTAAATTTCTAAAAGTGTATTTTTTGCTCCTAGGTTGTGCATATATTTTTAGTAGGCACTATTAAACTACATTCCAGACAGCTTGCACAAATTTAGCAGGTCTGCCTGAAAGTGACCATTTCCTAAAATACTTCCTTATCATTGACTGAATATTATCAACTTTTTGACTTTTCCAATACAAGGGGCCAATATGGCTTATTAAATTGCTTCTCTATGACAACTATTGAGATTTATATCCATTGATCACTTCAAAAAATGGGCTGCTTGTTTCTGTATTATTGATTTTTATACTATTATTTATTTTTATCTTAATGCATATTTTAAATAGTGAAATATATAACTTTTTATGTGTAACAAATTATAAATGTTTTCTTTTATTCTGTACCTTAAGGCTGTATCTTAATCGTTTATAGTTTGTGGGTGTATGTGTAAGATTTTGAATGCTATATAGCAGATCTTTCATGTTTCCCCTTTATTCCTTCTGAATATTGTATTCTATTTTGAAAAATACTTTGTGACCCAAAGTTATAAAAATTCTTTTATATTTTCCTCTAGAATATTTACTTCTTAAAATTTAAATCTTAATTTCATGTGGGATTATATTTGATGTGTACTTTAATTTTTTTAAATGAGTAATTATTCCAGAAACAATTTTTGAAAAGGCCATAATATCCCCGCCGATTTTGAAATGCCACACTTATCATACACACTTGAATATTTTAGCATCTGAGTTACTCTTCCTGTGCTAGGAATCTGGTATTCAAATATCTCCAACTCATATTTTTTCAAAAAATTTTTGCTTATTTTTACTCATGGGTTATTGGGCATTTAAATTAGAATCAATAGCTTCAGTTTAAAAGATAATTTATTAAGGTGTTGAAATTGTGTGAAAAATTGAACGTTTACAGGGGGAGAGCTGATGTCTATGTGACTTTTTCTTCTCCTTGGAGCAGAAATGAAGGTTTTCCTTGTATATGTCTGTGCCTTCTCAGTTATACTTATGAATATAAGCGTTTCAAGAATAAGTTTTATTCTTATTCTTTATTCTAAAAATAAGATATACTCTTATTGTAATTTGTAATAATTTTACCACTTCTATTTCTAAATGGTTATAGTGTATATAAAGAAAAGCTATTGGTTTAGCCATGCTTTTCTGGTGTCCAGTTGCCTTATAAAAGGTAGTTGTTTCTTTTTTTTTGTCCTTTTTGTGACCGGTAAGGGGATCGCAACCCTTGGCTTGGTGTCGTCTGCACCGCGCTCAGCCAGTGAGTGCACAGGTCATCCTTATATAGGATCTGAACCCGTGGCAGGAGTGCCGCTGCGCTCCCCTGAGTGCACCACAGGGCCAGCCTAAAGGTAGTTGTTTATAATTTAGATTCTTCCAGTTGTTTCCCTTAAATGTTTCATCTAAGTATGATAGTTTCTCTTCTTAAGTATATATCACAAATATGCAATTTTGTAGTTCTATTGAATTTGATGAAATTCTTAAACAATGTCTCCCTAACCCTTCTGCTGTTCCAGTCCAGGGTTCTTCTTCTGGATCACACTTCCTTGTTAAAGGGAATGAAATGGTGGGCTATTTTTTTTTATTGCCACAATTCATGGAAATGTACTACTTATAGAAATTATTTTACAGATATAATAAACTTTAATGTTTTTACTCATTTTTTTTTCTGGTTGATTAAAAGAGAATAGTAATGTTTCTTTGACTTTAAATCAAATTTAACCTCAGAAGGAGAGAGAGAAAAAGCTAAAAATATCAAGAGTTTTTACTAAATAGGCTGCTTGCTCACCCCAGACCTTGAGAATCAAATTCTTAGGGCCTGGGATCTCAGAACCCGTAGTTGCAATCATGTTCCCAGGTAATTCTGGCACACAATGAAGATAAAAACTTCTACTGTAAACACATAGGAACAACTACAACTTTTTAAAGTTAGATATTCATGTCAGGTTTTCAGTAAATATAAGAAGGAAAAGTGTTACTTGTACTACCATGGTGAATTTTATGTGGCCTTTTGTGGGGACAATAGGATAATTTAGTCAGGCTCCCTTGGCTCAGATCTGGTTCTGGGTCGAGCAGCACCTTTCTTGTAAACAAGTTGTGTGTGGGTGGAGTTAGTGCACATGTGCACCAATGTATCTTTTTAGTTAATTGTTATTGTGTGTTCTTCAGTTTGTGAAGCAGAGCTGGCCACAGAGCTGCATCTAAAAATAGCGAAAGGTGGCTAAGAGCAAACCCCCAAGGGATACTTGGGATGTTATCCCAAAGGAACCAAGCAAGACTAGCCATAAGCAGATGTGGCTTGACTTGCTTGCAGCAGGGGTTGATGGGAAGAAAATTGACTGGCAGCCAAATGCAGTCCTGTTTGCCTTGTGGCAGCAATTGTGCCCTGAACAGTGTTTCACCAAATGTCAGGAAACAGGTAGCAAGGTGTGCTCAGTGGATTTAAAGGACTTTTTGGTTGCTCTTGAGGAGGCAGATGAAATTTTCCATTTCAATTAAGGAGCAGGCCAAGGGTGCTCATCTTTCAGAGGCAGGCGAGGATAGAAGGCCTCATGTTGCGTTGGCAATGATGAAGCCAATGCCTTGGCTAAGGTGAGATGGCTGGAGACAGCTCCAGCAGCTGATGTAGCCCAGTGATTACATCACCAAATGCAGCATGCTGTCAGTAAAACCATGTGGATGGCGGATCAAAGATGGGCCCTGCCTATAAAATGGGAAGATGTAGTGAATGCCTGTCGTACTTGTCCAGTATGTGCTCGAGAGAGTCCACACCCCTAGTGGATGCCCCATACAGACGGGCAAATAACTCGAGGAAGGGTGCCCCTGACTTGATGGCAAGTGGACTTTATCAGACCACTGCCAAGGTCAGAGAATTTCAGATACATCTTCACTGCTATTGATACAGCTACTGGTCCTCTGTTTGTATGGCCTGTAAGGCCCCAGACCAGGTAAACACAGTGAAGGCATTGAATAGCCTTCATGTATGGCCAGCCTATAGTCACAGAGAGTGATAATGGAACCCACTTTAATGGACATGGGGTTCAGAGGTGGGCCTCCCAGTTGTCTATTCAGTGGAAGTTACATGTGCCATGTCATCCCCAGGTGGCAAGAATGATTGAATGGTACAGTGGTCTTTTAAAAAAGGGACTAAGGCTATCCATCCAACCCCATCCCTGAAGGGGTGGACATGGTGGTTATGGCCAACAGTCAGGATTCTAAATGAGAGACCCTGCAAAGGTGGGCCCTCTCTAGTTGAAGCTCTGTTGCATAGGGCTGCAGCACCTATACAGCTGCAAGTCACTACTAAAGATGAGCTTTTGAAGCCAGGATATGGTAAGAATGGAAATGTTCTTTTACCAGCCCCAACCTGTCTGCAACAAGGACAGACAGTATAACGGGAATGGCCTTGGAGAATAAAAGCCCCCCATATATGCTGGGCTGGCTTAATAGGGCCTTGGGGCTAAGGATTAGAGGAAGGCTTGCAAGTTTCACCTTGGGTGACAAGCACGTGGCCTCCTTGAGTAAAGGTAACCTGGCCTGGAACAGATAAGTGCTCCATTCTAAAGAGCACATTTCTATTATTGTTATGGCCAGTCATGCATTCCCCTATAGACCCCACAGTGTTAGCAGATAAAGTATGGTATCATAAACCAGGTTAGATACTTATTCTTGCAACTATCCATTCTCAGGATGGCAAACTGGCATGTGTCTTACCAGAGGGGTGAGAACTTCCCCTATTGGTTCCAATAACCCTTCTGTCTTTTCACCCATAGTGTTCTGGCTGCAGGCACTGCACCAGAGTCAACTGCGTACATACATACATTGGTGTGATTATCTACTGAATATGCACTGAAGTTCACATCAGTATAGCTACAAGATTCCCATGGAAAATCACACCAGTGATGACTACTAACCGGACAGGTGCAACTAAAGGACAGAACTACAGGACAAGTTTAAAGACAAGCCTTAAGCCATATCGAACAGAAAATAGGTTGTATAAATAAAAGGGTCATTTATCCTCACTAAGGGAACATTGTGGAAGATTTTTAATGCATAGATTGTACAGCAAGGGACCCTGAAGAGGTGGATTGTGGAGAAAATAGGATAATTTAGTCAGGCTCCCTTGGCTCAGGTCTGGTTCCAGGTCAAACAGCACATTTCTTGTAAATGAGTTGTGTGTGAGTGGAGTTTGTGTGCATGTGCATCAATGTATCTTTTTAGTTAATTGCTATTGTGTGTTCTTCAGTTTGTGAAGCAGAGCTGGCTGCAGAGCTTGCATCTAAAAATAGAGCACGTTTACTCTGCTGTCAGCTGCTCAGTTTTTTTTGGACTTTGCCAGTAGCAGTTGAATTTTTGAGTTGCTCTGTGGTCTGCTTAGTTCATAGTGTTGTGTGTGCTGAATAAAGACTATTCCTTCTTCAACCAAGGCTCAAAGGAACTTTTTGCCAGTTACCTAGCTCATAGACCTTCATGTGAAGGGTTTGTGAACAGGCTCCAGGGTCTGTGAGCTCCGGACCCTAGCCCTAGCTCTACACTTTATAAAAATGTAGGATTCACATACGAAAAAGAGACTGTAGTGGCTTCAAGAGAACATGATCTGACAGCAGTGCATAAAAGGAAAATACAAACAGGAAAGGTGAAAGCAGCAGCAAAGGTGAAAAAGCAAGAGAAGGAAGGAAAGGCAAGTGTAAGCAAAAAGAACACCTGGAAAGAGAGAAGACACATTTGAAGCCCAGTTAAACTGTGCAAGTGGAGTGTTGATCTCTCAGATTTTCTTACGTAGGCCACCCCCAGCAGGGGACAGTCTACAGTCTGATTCCCACCTGCTTTTGTCTTCAAGTTCACGAAGCCTAACTGATCTCACTATTGTCTATTATAAGCTTCTCAAGGTATTTCATTAGAATCAGTTATTATTGGCTTGATAAAAACAGGAGTGACTGTGCAGTAAGGCACTACGTCACAAACTGTGCTGCAGGCAGTAACCTGTGGTTTATGCAGAAGTGGATACTATGTATAATTATAAGTGCTATCCTCTCCTTAAACACCAAGAGCAGTCTCCTCAGAATGTCTAGATACATCAACAAGCATTCATTTCTGTAGCTGACTTTGAACCTCTTCTAAGCTATGCTCTGAGACCCAGACACAGATATTTTTCTGTCTGCTGAAAAGTTCTGGTGAGATGAATAGAGCAACTCAGAGCAAATGAAATTGGAAAAATGGAAAAAAAAAAAAAAGCACAAGG
>NW_007738173.1:30223-46382 GCF_000696425.1 Galeopterus variegatus
CAAGTCTATAGAGGGATTACTTCAGCAAGTGACACTTCAAAAGAAAATTAAATGCTGTACTAATGGAAATTATGGAAATTTTAGATAATCTGAACCATTCTCTTAAGAAAATAACGATAACAATGTTGGGAAAATATAGGAAAATGGTCAGGACCCCTCAGATGTTCAAATCTTGCCGAGCATTTGCTGTAAATATCCTCACGTGTTCCTTGTTACTCTTAATGTAATTGCATATGGGCATCCAGGTGTCCTGGAGTATGGACTTGAGTATAAAGGACTAACAGCTCTGATTCACGGTGCTTCTCAGAACTCTCAGGGAAGCCACTAGGGTGGCTGCTCCTAGCTCTGAATAAAGCCTATTCATTTTTTACCCATGACTCACAGGACATTTTTCCTATTACCTAGCTCGTAGACTTGCATGTGGAGGATTTGTGACCCAGTCTGTGCAACAGACTCAAGGGGTCCGTGAGCCCTAGTCCTAACTTTACAAACACATATAAGACGGTTGCAAGTAAATATATAAGAAAGAAAAGATAAAGTCTTGACTTTTTTCCTTTTTCAGTAATAGTAATAGAATAAGAATAATGCAACCTCCAAATGGTGATTTAGCAGTTTTGTAGAAAGCTAAAGGTGAAACAATCCTAAAACATAAGTGGGGAGGGAATCACTAAATGCTATTTATTCCCTGCTGGCATCTAGAATAAGGAGAAAATCAGATTAGCAAGCAAATGGCAATCTGTCAATAGTGCTTATTTCATAATCTCTGTAAACCTTTAAATAAGCCCTGGAACTAATAAAATAGTTCCTTATTTAATAAATAAAATATTATCATTCTCTGTGTTCCGTGAAAGCAGTAACATAATTTAATATCCTTCATTTCCTAAATCAGTGTTTCCAGAGTGTGGTTTCCAAGTCAGCACCACCAGATCAACAGCACCAGCATTTCCTGGGAACTTGTTTGAAATGCAAATTCTCTGGCTCCACCCTAGGCCCATAGAATCAGAAATTCAGGGGAGAGTTTCAGCCATTTGTGTTAACAAGCCCCCCAGGTGTTTCTGATACCCATTAAGGTTTCAGAACCACTGCCCTAAATCATCCCCATTTTTTATTTTTAAGACTTTGTGAAGACTGCATAAGGGAGAAAATGTCATGTGACTGGACTTATACATTTTGTAATTCACATTTCCATGGGGTTTATGCTTTTTTAATTTATCTGGAGCTACAAAGCAGAGGGATGTTGGCATTTGCACAATGATGTCTGGGAGAATTTTCAAAGCATAAAGAAAATGGGTGTGAAAGTAAGAAGGAGTTGCACCACTAAATATCGTCCCACTGTCCAGAGTCAAGAGGATTTTCCAGGGGATCAGCCTCTCCACTGAGAAGTGGGATGTGGGGGAGATCGTTTTAATCTGACACAGAGTAAAGTGACATGGATTCAAAGATGATTGTCACCCTCAGACAGGCTTTTGATTTGAAAGTAGATCATGTACTGTTTGCCAGGGTGACATTGTATATACTGATGGATCTTGGACGTGACCAGTACCATTTTGCACACAATAAGCACAAAATAGTTGCCAGCCCCTCCCTTTGTAAAAAACCTCATGATTTCTGAGAAACAGAAACCCTTTTGCTTCCACAAGGGTGCAATTCTCCACCCTGGTTGCACAGCTTCCACATTAGCATAATGCCCCTCCATGATTGTATCAGCCAGCCCTTGGCACCCTATATAAGCTCTCTTACCCCCACACGTGGTGCTGTCCTCCATTTTGAGGACAGCCCTGCAGACTTTTTTCCCTTAATAAAGCTGGATCAGTACCCGGCATCTTGGTTCACTGTCTTTCATATATTTATTAGTTTCTTTCTTAATTATGATTGTTAACAATTCTTCCCTTCATCTTCTATTAAGAGTTTGGTTTGGTATTTCTGGGATTTTCCCTCTCCCCTCTGCACAATAATGTTCTAATATATTTCAGTTTATTTAAAAATAGAAATAAAAAAGATTTTTGCATATGGTGAGAGCAATTAGTATAAATTTTTTTAATTGATGTGTTTTATATATACTTCATAAATATTTATATATCATATATATTTATACATATATTTTACAGGTATATGAAATATATTTTATGTATTTTTAAATATGTTTCATATATAAAAGATAACAAGTGTTTGCAAGGATGTGGAGAAAAGGTAGCACTTACACACTGTTGGTGAAAACATAAATTAGTGCAATATTTATGGAAAACAGTACAAAAGTTTCTCAGAAAACTAAAAAAAGAATTACCCTATGACCCATCAATCTCACTACTGGGTATATCATCTACAAAGGAAATGAAATCAGAGACATCTGCCCTCCCATGTTTACTGCAGCACTACTCACAACAACCAAGATGTGGAACCAACCTAAATATCTATCAATGAATGAGCAGGTAGAAAAAAAATGTTGTATATATACACAGTGAAATATTACTCAGCCATAAAAAAAGGATTAAAAGGGTTAAATCCTGTCATTTGTGACAATGTACAAGAACCTACAGGGTATCATATTAAGTGAAGTAAGCCAGGCATAGAAAGATAAAAAAAGTTGATCTCCTATAAATTGAGAGTAGAATAGTGGTTACCAGAAGCTGAGGAAGGAAGGGTGGGGTAGGACAGGGAGAGATCGGTCAATGGGTGAAATGTTGCAGTTAGATAGGAGCTCTAAGCTCTGGTGTTCAATTGCACAGTAGGGTAACTACAGTGAACAATAATGCATCATACATTTCAAAATAGATGGCAGTGAGGATTTTGAATGTTCATACCACTAAGAAATGGTAAATGTTTAAGGTGATGGATATGCTGGTTACCCTGATTCAATCATTATACATTGCATACATGTATCAAAACATCACATTGTACCTTATAAATAAGTACAATTATTGTGTCAATCAAAAAAACTTTAAAAATAGAAAAAAATTGTACTTGGTGAGAGCAATTTAGTGTAATAGCCTTTTAAAATTGAGATATATTTCATATACTGTAAAATTATCTTTCTGAAGTGCACATACAATTAGGTGGATTTTATTATATTCACAAAGTTTTGTAACCATCACTACTATCTAATTCTAGATCTGGGAAATGCAGTAGTTTACCTCTCTTCATTACTGTGAAGCATACTGCTTTTCCTCAGAGTCCTCATGAGGGAGCTTCAGATAGTAGAGAAAATTCAAGTTCATTATGACAGCACTTTGGGTATAAACTCACAGGAAGCAGTGAGTAAATTTGAAAAGCACAACAGCACTGGCTGGGTAATAACTGGAGCCATTTCTCTTTTTAATTCCTTTAGCATAGAAAGTCCACTCCAGTAAACTGTATAGCCTTATTTTCACTCCTCCTTTGGTATAGATCCTCAAAGATTTAGAGAAAGTGAAGAAATGCTTATGTCTATGAGAAATGCCCTCACCTGTCCAGTGCCAAAGGATGGACGTGGAGACATGAGGTACAGCAAAGTGAGATTTTAATTACAGCCTTGCAAGGTTTGGGTGTCCAAAGGGCAGGCACACATGAAATGGTTACATCAACAGTTCTTCATTGGCTGAGTACTACGGGATGCACAATCTTCCTGAACAATGCCTAAAATTTATTAACTCCTTACAAGAAATTCCTTTGTCTGGGAGCTCAGGACAAGCCCTTGAAAAGGCCTGCTAAAGCCCTGTGGAGGGGGAAACACCAGGGAATGAAGACACCAAAAGGAGCTAGCAACTCTTGAACACCTCAAGGAGAGCCTTATCTGTTCAGCAACCCTCCAGGAAAATGAAGAAAACACAAGGGGCTAGTAACTAATTAGCATCTCAATAAAATACTCTCAGATAAGTCATTTCTGAAAATGAATCACTTAGATTATTTTCATACATGTCCTACATTTGATAGAATCCAGAGTAAAAATGAGAAGACCCCAAACTTCTCTCTTCTTCCAGGTGTTAGCTATCATAACCCCTAAGGAAAAATTAGGGGGTATGATCTAGGCTGACTAAATTTATATAAGCAATAAAAATGTCCCACTGGTTTTGGTGGCAGGGGAGGGGTAGTGTTGTGGGGTATAAAAGAGCCTTTCCATAGCGGATATTAAAATAACCAGTGGCGGGCCAAGCCTGTGGTGCACTTGGGAGAGTGCGGCGCTGGGAGCGCGGCAGCGTTCCCGCCGCAGGTTCGGATCCTATATAGGGATGACCGGTGCGCTCACAGCGCTCACTGGCTGAGCGCGGTGCAGCCGGTCTCAAAAAGGAAAAAAAATAAAAATAAAAAAAAATAACCAGTGGCTATCAGATAAGAAGGCCACCAAGAGGTGAGGGCACCTTGGGAAAAAAATAAAAATAAAAAAAAAATAACCAGTGGCTATCAGATAAGAAGGCCACCAAGAGGTGAGGGCACCTTGGGAAGGGAGGTGCTCTGGAGCACAGAAAGAGCTGGGTGTGCAGGAAGAGGAAGGGAGGATACTTGTCTTTCTCTTCTTCCTCCTCCATATGTATCCCACATTCTTCTGGAAAGCAGTGTGTGGATCCAGGTTTCCATCTGTTTGCATTCAGATATGTGATCCTGCCAAGTCGTTCATTTATTTGTACACTCATTTATTTATTCCCAAATCCATCAAGTGATGTGGAGCTCCTACCATATTTTCTGTTTTGACCTGGTGGAGAGCAACAAAGCGTGGCTGCAGGTGTGGGGTGCCCATGGTCCACCTGGTGGGGAGCTTCAGCATCACTTCTAGGATATGCAAGTGGATCCTAAGGTTTCCCTGGAGGCCCTCTGGGTGGAAATGCTTTTTTCCTCTTCTTTCTGTCAATTGACGTCTCTATTCCAAATGATTGACATATTAATTATTGACACTCTCTGACAAAGGCAATAATGATGGATGCACATTTTTCTCTCTCCATCTAAGAAACAAACATATTCAACATAAAAGCTCAATTTTCATTTAGAAGGAAAAAAGATTGACTCAAGAAAAATGTTTTTCTGCAACTTTAAATTCTCAAATATTTTTGTGAACTCACCAGAAAGAAAAATATAACTCAAATTCAGTTTGGAAAAAAATATGTCTTTATTAACATAATTCTTAAGTTGTCAAATTTCACATGAAAGTTCTATTTTGCAAATTTAAGGATTTATGCCTAGGCACAAATAGATTTAAATACAAAAGTGTACAGATAATCGTTAGTCTACATTTCCTTCATAAACGAACATAATGAACTTTATAGGTTGAAAGATAGCTACTGAAAGTCAATGAAACTAAATCATATTTTAACCTTTAGCTTTATGACAGAAGAAAACGTTAACTATAATCTTATTCACATTGTTTTTGGCATTTTCAGAGTCTACCTTAGAATCACTCTGAAGCAGACGGATCGTATTCAGTCTTAATCTTGTACCACAGCTTCATCTGTTCTGTGCTCTAGAACCTTCACTCATCAGTCTGAAGCAGACGGATCGTATTCAGTCTTAATCTTGTACCACAGCTTCATCTGTTCTGTGCTAACACTGACAGGTTTTTAAATGTCTTTTTTAACACTAGACTTGGTTTTTGTAAGGCCCTTTTCTGCTGCTACAGCAACTGGAATAGCACTTTGAAGTCGGAACATAGCCATTCATTTAGTCTGAATATGTGAGGACCCCACCTGCATAAGAAGGTACAATTAACTCTCTCTTTATTCAGACAATGTCCCCCATCCTATGAAGCAGGGAGTAGATGGATGATCAAATTAGCCAGTTTGAACACGTGAACATCCCTCAGTGATGTGTGCAAAATGACTTCTTATACCTCTGGTGTGTTTACAGGAATCACTGATCATTGCTAATTGGTGTAATTAAATTAGCCAGTAATATGAGAAAGAAATTCTGGAAGGACAGGATAAAAGTGCCAAATATAGACACTATACCACCATCAACTGCAATGCTTAATTACATGTCAGGAGATCACTGATCTTAATCCTCTGTTAGAAGTAACCTTAATGAGCAATCTTTTGGGCATGTATACACAGTGACTCAGGACATTTGTATTGTTTGGACCAGATATTTGTATAGGATCCAAGCAGTTTTTCTGCAGGCTGGTCTCAGAGTTAGGGTGTGTTGTATGAACAGTGTGGGAAAATTTATTCTGCACTATTTTGCACTGTTTTGCACCATGTTGAATTTTTTATGTAAGGGGCTATCACTCTGATTTATTCTGTAAGTTTTAAAACCCACTATGTTAGAGAAAAGAGCAAAACCTTTTTTGCAGCCTATAATCGCTAACAAATTAATGTCAGATATTCCTCTGAATAGTTAGATAACTGCTGAGGGCACTTTAGAAATTTAGTTATGTATCAGAGATCAGAAATATGCTAATGTGCATGGGCTCAGGGTCTATCCAGCTCAGGGACGTACCTGTGTTGGATACTCAATGGTACTGAGTCTCTGTGAAACCATTATGCCGTCATGGTATTTTAACATTAATCATAAATAAAAAGTTATTTTGATTTTCTGCTATGGTTTCATTAATTTAACTGATAATAGATATATTACAAAAGAAAGGAGCCCTTTGAAAAACTGAAAATTTAATGGGAAATTTTATTAAATACATCACTTTGATTTGCAACCTTATGAAATTTTAAAAATTCATATTCTACACTTGGATTGTCCATATGTTTCCTTAATAAGATGCAATAAAAATAGAAAATAAAAAGTATGCAGCATCCCACCACTTTTATCTTTAATTTAATTAAACTTCTCTGGCTTGGTAAATCATACAATCCCATTAATATTGATCTTGGTGTGTGTGTTTTTTTCATAGATATTTGTTGAATTCTATTGCTTTTCTAATATGTTTTCCTGACAATTGTCAAAAACTATGTAAGTGTCCATTTTCCTCTTAGTTATATTTCAAATGTTCTCATGTTGCTTTATGAGTAGCAAGATGATTAATTTATTGACATTAGTAGTGAAATTTTGTGTGGGCAAAATAAGAAGATGTAATTTTTTTTTAAATTTTTATTTTGTCGATATACAATGTGATTGATTATTGTGGCCCATTACCGAAACCTCCCTCCCTCCTCCCTCTCCTCCCTCCCACCCAGCAATGTCCTTTCTGTTTGCTTGTCGTATCAACTTCAAGGAATTGTAGTTGTTATATTTTCTTCCCCCACCCCCCCGTTTTTTATTTATTTATTTATTTTGTGTGCATGTGTGTGTGTGTGTGTAAATTTATTTATTTATTTTTAGCTCCCACCAATAAGTGAGAACATGTGGTATTTCTCTTCCTGTGCCAGACTTGTTTCACTTAATATAATTTGAATTGAAGACAACATGTGTAACCATTCTAGACATCTAGTTCTGACCTCCGCTGATTAGTAGTTGGGGGTGAGACTTTAATTCCACCACTCTTTGGTCGACCTTGACCTGAAGTGGGTGAGGTAAAGGGGATACAGTTTTTCTTACAATTCAGAAAGCCTGACTCCTGTTCATGAGCATAATCCCAACTAGAAGTGGTAAGTTATTCTTTGGATTTAGGTTTGTCAATATATTTTCTGAATAAAGAATGTAATTGCTCTAGGTAGTTCTACATTTCAGAATTTTTCTATTTGCTTTTCTTGATTATGATGTGTGTGCATGTGTTTGTGCTGGGTTCAGGGAATTTATTTTCTTAATTATATATAGATTAGCCTTCCTTTAAATTTAGGAATTTTATAAGTTAACATAGGTCGCTTGACATAAATACTCTTCTTGTTTTTTTTTTTTTTTTAACTAAACTGGAAATTTTAAAAGTTTAAAAACATCAAGGAAGCCAGTATCCCCAAAGTGAATTTTTCATCCTTTGATTTCAGTACAACAGCCAGGTGCTCATTTTAAGTTGAATTTGTGCTTAAAGAAAACGAAAGGAAATAGTGCTAAGGAATCCTAGTTTGCCCTGGAGGTTAGTAAAGGGATGTTAATTCCACCTCCACAAGTCATTAATTCAATTCAGTCCAGGTTGGCATTTTCTCAGAACATCTGCTGTGTAATTGCTCTTTAGTAGTCAGTAAATGAGGGAATCCAGGTGTTCTTAGTTTAGTAGAAAGCCATCATCTAGGGCCGGCCCGGTGGCGCACTTGGTAGAGGGCGGCACTCCCACCGAGGGTTGGGATCCCGTATAGAGACCGGTCTGCTCACTGGTTGAGCGCGGTGCAGGCACGACACCGAGGGTTGCGATCCTGTTACCGGTCACGAAAAAAGACAGAAAGGAAAAAAAAAAAAAAAGAAAGCCATCATCTAAAATGCCCCAAAGTGCCTGTATGCCCTTTTGTACTGAAAGGTCAGGTATGGACTAGGGACCACTGAGGATTCTTCCTTCAAAGCATGGCTTCTACGCAATGGACACCTTGTCCTAGTCCTCCCTCACCTGGCCAGGTGGAGACAGTCCTCACCCCTACTTTTCAGACCATAGTCCTTGCACCGCTCTGTGGAAGAGGGAGCAACATTCCCTTGTGCAGCCACCTGCCCTGCTGGAGAGCAGGTGAGTGGGGGCCTGGGGAATAAATCTGTTTACATTCATACAGCTCTATCAATCCAAGCACACGAGGATTTTTCTGTGTTCTCTTCTTCCAAGAAAATGCTTTCTCCCAACAGTACTTTTCTTTAATGACATTCTCATCCAGTGAAGGAGATTGTCTTGTGGCTACCCTGTGCCAGCCAGATCAACACCCTTCCTGAAATGTGGGTCAGATGTCAGGACTGATGATGCTACACATGCAGTAAGAGGGTATGGAAAGTTACATTATCCACAATAATGATGCTTTCTGGGGAGCGCAGGGCAGGATGACAAGCAGGTCTGAAATGGCTTGAAAGAGCAGGAAGGGGCCACTAGCCCTGGGATTATTGTGCTTATCAGGTGGAGCTGGACAGGTTATGTTTGTGTGGTGAGGACTTCCTCGTTGTGTGGGGGGAATGGGCTTGTCCTGATGGCGGGCGAGAGGAGGAAGGGAGGGCTGGGGTTTGGAAGCTGTCAGTGGTCACACATCAAAAGTGGATGCAAAGTATTACTATAGAGCTTGAGTGGATTTTTCTCACAAAAACCCATTTGTAGGTGGATGTTAAAAGACATCCAGTATAAACTTGTCCTATTTTTTTTCCCTGAAGGCAGATTTTATCATCATCACTTTATAAAGGAAATGGTTTAGCCACGGTCACTCATGCCAACATCCACAATAAAAAGTTTAGGAGGTATATATGCCTCCTTGGAGCTTGTGCTATAGACGTATCAATTCTTATAAGAATATTAATATGAAAAATTCCAAAAAGCTCAATCTATAGAAGCCAATTATTCTCATCCCTGCAATGCAGGTGTGGGTGGCTGCATTGTTCTGGAAAAGGGACTTGGAAGAATGGTCCTTTTGACAATTAACCAAGCATAGAAGGGGATACTTATTTTTCTCTGCTTTTTAAAAAGTTTTAAATTTTATTTTATTCAAACAATTGATCGTACATATTTGTTGGGTCCAGAGTTGAATATCAATACCTGTATAGTACAATAAGTGATGAACAAATCAGGATAATTTGTATAGTCATCACTACAAAATGGAATCATTTTTTATGACCCTTTGCCAATTTCTTGCTAACCCTCCTCCTTTGCCCCTTTCTCGCCTCTAATAATCTCAGTTCTGTTCTTTCCTTTTAAAGTTCAGTGTATTATTGTGATTGTTGTCTTTCTTTCTTTTTTATTTATTTGTTTATTTTTTAGCTCCTACTTATGAGTGAGGACATGTGGTGTTTCTCTTTCTGTGCCTGGCTTATTTCACTTAACATAATTTTCTCCAAGCTCATCCATGTTGCTGTGAATGGCAGAATTTCCTTCTTTTTTATGGCTGAGTATTATTCTGTTGTGCATATATATCACATTTTCCTTATCCATTTGTCTTTCAATGGACATCTAGATTGGTTCCATTTTTTTGGCTATAATAAATAGAGCTGCGATAAACATGGGAGTGCAAGTATCCAGAAGGAAATACTTTATGCTGATTATATTTTGCTATTTTGGCTACACATACTATGCTTCTTTTTATGAAAGTAAAAGAGGTTTATTGACAGGCATTTATTTACACTTTGTGGACATTTTTCCATATGCAGTTTATGTTAGAGTTTGGGTGAATCCCCTGGTTAGAGAAAAGGGGTACCCAGGATGTTCTGCCTGTAAATCAGAGTCGCAGTACTAGATGGAAAATAAATATCTACGTGGGTCATGGCTGTCCTCTGGCAGTCATAAGGCTGGAAGGCTAAAGATCCAGCACCTCACCATCAGACAGACCTATTTGTGCCTGAAGGTGTGTGCAGTTGCACGCTGGATTATTTTTATAGTTAATTTTTTATAATTAAAATTGATGCATGAAACATTTACATTTATTTTTAATTTTACTTGTATTCATTTAAAATTTATTTTAATATTTAAAGTTTATTTTAGAATGTTTCATCCATTTATGTGTATTTATTAATATTTGTTTTTAATATTTAATTTTATTTTTAATATTTAAAATCATTATAGTGCCCAACATTTAAAGAGTCCAATAATTCTTAAAGCATTTGTTATGAAATCTAGGAGCTCTCAACTTTAACATATACCCCAGTCCCTATCCTGAAAGGCAAAACCTTTAGCTCTTTTTGCTGGTTTTTTTGGTGTTTATTTCCACATAGCTAAGAATTATGCTTATATTGTTGGTTATTGATTTTTCAGTTTTAGTCATAAATTGTTGACTCCCTACCATGAAATGTGGGAATTTAGCTTTCTTGTATGCATCCTTTTACCCTGACCTCTTTTCCCCACTCATGTGTTCTCCTTCCTTTAATTTTCTAAATACTTGCAACATAATTTGTTTTGGGTCTCTATTTAATATATGCATCACTGTTCCTATATGCATGCTATTCATAGGTGTTCATATAATACAGTGTAAATAGTTTTTCTGTCTTGCATGTGATTTTGTTTTCCTTTGGCATTATTTCAACCTCAGACTCTGCTCCCATGTAGAAATCTTTTCTCAGAATGCTCTGAGCCATGATCACTCTCTTCTCCTCGTGTGGATTCCTCCCAGTTTGCTGAGATCCCTGCTCTGGCTGCTTTCTCTCTGGGCCTGTGTCCAGCCAGTTGTCTTGGGACCCCACCTTCACTCTCATCCTGAGAAATCCTTTCACCTCTCCTTAGTGGTGATGCCCATTTCCTGAATTCCCTCGTCCTTTATTTCTTTTTTTCTTGGATTGTTCCCTGGATTTTATGAGCATGTTTGCTAGCAGCTTCTTGGGACAGGGTATGAAGAATGTAAAATTTTGGAGAACTTGCTTGTCTGAAATGTCTTTTTTTTCTATCCTTGCACCTGATTTATAGTTCGACTTGCTATAAAGTTCTAAGGTGGAAATCGTTTTTCCTCAGAGTCTGAAAAGCTTTCTTTTCTGTATCTTCTACATTCTCTCAGTGCTTCATATAAAAGCTGTTTTCCTCCTTGAAATCTTGTTGTATCTTCTCTTTGCTATGCTCAGGTTTCTGAAAATGCACAATATTCTCTTTCTATGTGGCTCATTTCAGGAGAAGAGTCCAGTATCTTTCAGCTCAGTAACAGTTTGTACATTTCTTGCATCCTTATCTCACTATATTATCAATTGCTCTTTACTGTTTCACTATTATCTAGTCAGAGGAGGAATTCAAGTTGGAATGTTATTATGATATCCAGAAACTAAAAATCCCCTACTATGACATTGTTAAGGCTAAATGCTTCCTGGAACTATTACTATGAAATCAATTTTTTAAATTGTGAGGGAAACTGTTATTTTACTAAAGTTCAGATGATATTCGTTTTCAAATCCAGGGTGCTGCTTTTTTGGGGGGTCAATTTTCAATAATAAAACTAGTAAAAAGGGACCACCAAATTATTTCACCAGTTTTTGTTTCTTTTTACTTCTGAATTTTAATAGCATTATTGAGATATAATTCATATATGATATAATTCACTCATTTAAAATATGCAGTTTATTGATTTCTAATACATACACAGAGTTGTGAAATCATTACAAAAATGTAACTTCAGAATTGTTTTATCACCCCAAAAGAAACCCTGTACTCATTAGCAGCCTGCCAGCTGCTTTTAATATTTTATTGGAACTGTATTTGTTCTACTTCCGAAACATATATTTTAAGATTTATAAAAGAAATATTTCTTCAGTATTTCCAACACTTTAATTCTATTATTATAGCTTCCAGACACAAATTCTAATTAAAAGTCAGTGATGCAAATAAATAATAAAATAGCAGGCTTAAATTCTAGCATATCAATAATTGCATTGAATATAAATTGTATAAATACACAGAGATTCTCAGAACGAATTAAACAAGTTAATGAACCAACTGTATGCTATCTACAAAAACCTCATAATTCACTTCTAATATAAAGATCTATCTGTCTGTCTGTCTATCTATCTATCTACCGATAAGTAAATGAATAAAAACAGATATGCTATGCAAACCCTAACCAAACAAAAGTTGAAGTGGCTATAATAATATCAGACAAACTGAACTTCAGAGAAAACATATTTCAGGAACAAAGAAGGACATTAAATAAAAATAAAAATGCTATTCACCAAGAAGATATAATAATTCTGCATGCATATGCACCAAACAGAGACTCAGAATACATAAAGAAAAACTCTGATTCCGAGTTTATTTGAACTTATAGAAGGAGAAGGTAGAATGGTAGTTAACAGAGGCTGGGGGAATGGAAAGATGTTGGCCAAAGGGTACAAAGTTGCAGTCAGACAGGAGGAATAAATGTTAGCATTTAAAGTGATGGACATGTGGTTAGCTTGATTCAATCATTCTACATTGTATCCATATATCATAACATCATAAACATAAGCGTATATATTATGATTTGTCAAATAAATAATTTTTTTAAAAAATTACAATTAAAAGGTAAACAGATAAATTCACCATTATAGTTGGGGACATATATAACTCCCCTCTCTGTAACTGACTTTGCTACTAGACAGAAAATCAGAAAGTACATAGAAAAACTGAATAGCATCATCAACAAACAGGATCTAATCAATATTTATAGAACCCTTCAGTTGACAACAGCAGAATATACATTCTTTCCTACTATGCAAGAGATATTCACCAAGATAGACTCTTTTGGATCATAAAACAAATTTAAACATGTTTAAAATATTAGAAATCATAAAAGTATGTTCTCTGAGCATAATGTAATTTAATTCAAAGTCAATAATAGAAAAATGAGAGAATACCCACCAAAAGCTTAGAAATTAAACAACATGTGTCTAATAATTCATGGGTCAAAGAGGAAGTCTCAAAGGATGTATAAAATATATATTGAACTAAATGAAAATAAAAGTATAACATATCAAAATATGTAGAATGCAAATAAGTTGTGCTGTAAGAGAAAGTCTTAGCACTTAGGAATGAAGAAAGTTCTAAAATCAGTGATCTAATTAACTGGAAAAGAAGAGCTAGAGCAAAAGAAGCCAAAGTCAAGAAGAAGAAAGCAAATAAAAATTAAGGAGCAGAAATCAATAAAAATAAAACCAGAAAAATAGAGAAAATTTTTAAAAAACTTGTTCTTTGAAAAGATCAATAAAACTGATCAACCTCTTGCAAGACTGATAAATTAGAAAGAAAACACCCAAGTTACAAAAATATAGAATGAAGAGGGGATATCGCTAATAATACCACAGGCATTAAATAGATAACAAGAGAATACTACAAACAGCCAGCTCTATGCACATGAAGTTGGCAACTTATATAAAATCAAAAAAAGATTTCAACAGCACAAACTACCAAAACTCACCCAAGATAGAGCAGATAATCTGAATACTCCTACTACTATAAATAAAATTGAATTATTAGTTAAAATCCTTCCAAAAAATAAAGCTTCAGGAGTAGATGGTTTCACTAGTGAAATCTGCCAAACTTTAGAGAAGAAATAAAAACTCTACACAATCTCTTTCTAAAAATAGAAGAAAAACTTACAAAATTATTTTTGAGTTCAATATTTCTCTGATACCAAAACCAGACAAAGACATTACTTAAAAAAAGAAAGAATATTATAGACGAATATTCCTCAAGAATATAAACACAAAAGTCCTAAACAGAATTTTAGCAAACTAAATCAGAACACAAACACACACACACAAACACACACACACACACACACACACACACACACACACACATATTTTAACATGCTGCCACCAAGTCGGGGTTTATTCCAGGAACAAAAAGTTATCTCAGTATAAAATACAAAGCAATCAATATAATTTTCCATATTAATAGTGTAAAGAAGAAATGTTATATGGTCGGGGTTTATTCCAGGAACAAAAAGTTATCTCAGTATAAAATACAAAGCAATCAATATAATTTTCCATATTAATAGTGTAAAGAAGAAATGTTATATGATCATACCAATTGATGGAGAAACATCATTTGACTAAATTCAGCATTTATTTATGATTAAAAAAAATCTCAGCAATCTAGAAGTGAAAGAGAACTTTTCGCCCTGACTGAGTATTTGTAAGAAACCTAGAGCTAACATCACGTGTATTGCAGTGTACCAAGCAAAAAGTTCTCAATGCTCAAAGCTAGAACAATTCAAGCTTAATATACATTTTACATAAAGTACCATATTATGGTAGTTTCTTATAAAGACAAATATCTACCTATCCTGTGAGCCAGCAATTCTACTCCTAGTTACTCACTCACGAGAAATGAAAGTGTGATCATGTAAAGACTTCCAAGAATGTTCATAGCAGCTTCATTTGAAATAGTTAAAAACTGAACAGCATCCAAGGTTTCCACCAATAATGAACGAATAAACAAACTTTGATACATTTCTATAATGGAACACTACAATGAAAAAAGAAAATGGTTTGATACATGCACTAACATAAATGCATCACAAAAACATGCTGAGCAAAAAGACTTGGACATGAGAGAACATTTGGTTCCATTTCATTCACATGAAATTCTGCAACAGGCAAGACCAATCTCTACTGGAAAAAAAAAATCTGAACAATGGTTGCCAATCTGAGTGAAGTTAGAGTCAGTAATTATAGGAAGAGGCATAAAGAAATTTTTGGTGGCGAGAGTAATATTCTATATTTGATAGGAGTTTGGGTGACATGTATGCATTTGGAAGAACTCAGCAAATGTACCTTTACTACTTGTACATTTCATTGTGTATAGATTTTTTGGCAAAATCTGCAAACAAATATTGAAATCTAATTAATGATATTCATGCTTAAGCATTAAGGAGTTGTGTACTATCTGCAATGTACTTTGAAACTCACCCAAAAAGTGAATTAAATGACGAATACAGGTATAGATGTGTGATAAATGAAGAACAATAAAATGATAGAGGAAAAATCTGGGAGGTGAATATTTTGGAATTCATTGTAAACTTCTTTCAATTTGCTGTGTTCTTGAAAAATTTCAATATAAAATCTTGGAAGGGCTAGCCCGTGGCTCACTTGGGAGAGTGTGGTGCTGACAACACCAAGTCAAGGGTTAAGGTCCCCTAAGTGCTGCTATAAAAACGAATTAAATACTGCCATTTGCAACAACATGGATGGACCTTGAGAGAATTATACTTAGTGAAACGGGTCAGGTACAGAAAGAGAAATACCACATGTTCTCACTTATTGGTGGGAGCTAAAAATTAATAAATAAATTCACACACACACACACACACACACACACACACAAATCCGGTGGGGGGGGGGAGAAGATATAACAACTACAATTACTTGAAGTTGATACGACAAGCAAACAGAAAGGACATTGTTAGGTGGGAGGGAGGAGAGGGTGGAGGGAGGGAGGTTTTGGTAAGGGGCAACAATAATCAACCACGATGTATATCGACTAAATAAAATTTTTAAAAAAAAAAGAAAGAAAACTCTGAAAAACAAAACTAATGGAAACTCTCCTCTCTGTGAGGACGATAATAAAAGTGAGGGGAGCACCTCTTCCATTGTTTAAAAAAAAAAAAAAAAGAAAGAAAAGAACTACATGGAGATAAGAGGAATGGAGTGTTTTTTTCTCCATCTTGTGTCTGCTGCTCCTTTTAGAATAGGAAGGGCAACTTCTGCCTCCCTCCTTCTCAGAGAAACCACCTCATGGGTC